>NC_042988.1:5653767-5953767 GCF_901001165.1 Salmo trutta
AAAAAAAAATATATATATATATATATATATATATAAAAAAAAATTATATATATATATATATAAAAAAATATATATATATATAAAAAAAAATATATATAAAAAAAAATATATATAAAAAAAAATATATATATATATAAATATATATATAAATATAAATATAAATATATATATAAATATATATATAAATATATATAAATAAATAAATAAATAAATATATAAGATTTTATCAAGAATTTAAACCCTGCCCTCAAAAAGAGCTTTGCTCTGAACGAGGAAATCCTTGTACGTCCCAAATGGCACCCTATTCTCTATATGGCGCACAACTTTCAAACAGGGCTCATAGGGCTTTGGTCAAAAGTAGTGCACTATATAGGGAATACGGTGCCATTTGGGTCACCACTGCATTGTGTCCATTAATGAGTAAACACACAGATTACCAAGCCCAGAAGTGCCTTCAGATGAGCTTTTATACAGTGCATTCGGAAAGTATTCAGACTCCTTGACTTTTTCCACATTTTGTTACGTTACAGCCTTATTCTAAAATGGATGAAATTGTTATTTCCACACACACACAATACCATATAAGGATAAAGCAAAAACAATTTAGAAATGTTAGCAAATGTATAAAAAAAGGTGAAATATCATATTTACACAAGTATCCAGAGATGTTTGATCGGGTTCAAGTCTGGACTCTGGCTGGGCCACTCAAGCACATTAAGAGACTGGTCCCGAAGCCACTCCTACGTTGCCTTGGAAGTGTGCTTAGTGTTGTTGTCCTGTTGGAAAGTGAACCGTTGCCCCAGTCTGAGGTCCTGAGTGCTCTGGAGCAGGTTTACATCAACGATCTCTCTGTACTTTGCTCATCTTTCCCTCGATCCTGACTAGTCTCCCAGTCCACTGAAAAACATCCCCACAGCATGATGCTGCCACCACCATGCTTCACCTTCGGGATGGTGCCAGGTTTCCTCCAGAAGTGACACTTGGCATTCAGGCCAAATAGTTCAATCTTGGTTTCATCAGACCAGAGAATCTTGTTTCTCTTGGTCTGTGTCCTTAAGGTGCCTTTTGGCAAACTCCAAGCGGGCTGTCATGTGCCTTTTACTGAGGAGCTTCCGTCTGGCCACTACCATACAGACCTGATTGGTGGAGTGCTGCAGAGATGGTTGTCCTTTTGGAAGGTTCTCCCATCTCCATAGAGGAACTCTGGAGCTCTGTCAGAATGACCATTGAGTTTTTGGTCACCCTTCTCCCCTGATTGCGCAGTTTGGCCACGTGGCCAGCTCTAGGAAGAGTCTTGGTGGTTCCAAACTTCTTCCATTTAAGAATGATGGAGGCCACTGTGGTCTTGGGGACCTTCAATGCTGCAGATTATTTTTGGTACCCTTCCCCAGATCCTGTCTCATGGCTCTATGGACAATTCCTTCAACTTCATGGCTTGGTTTTTCCTCTGACATGCACTGTGTATTTCCATATCATGCCCAATCAGTCGAATTTACCACAGGTGGACTCCAATCAAGTTGTACAAACATCTCAAGGATGATCATTGGAAACAGGGTGCACCTGAGCTCAATTTTGAGTCTCATAGTAATACTTATGTAAATAATTATTTTACAAAATATATAAATTAGAAAACATTTCTAAAAACCTGTTTTTCGCTTTGTCCTTATGAGGTATTGTGTGTAGATTGGAAAATGTTTTGATAATATTGGGGCGACAGGTAGCCTAGTGGTTAGAGCGTTGGACTAGTAACCGAAAGGTTGCAAGATCGAATCCCCGAGCTAACAAGGTAAAAATCTGTCGTTCTGCCCCTAAACAAGGCAGTTAACCCACTGTTCCTAGGCCGTCATTGAAAATACGAATTTGTTCTTAACTGACTTGCCTAGTTAAATAAAAGGTAAAAAAAAAACATATTAGATTAAGGCTGTAACGTAACAAAATGTGGAAAAAGTCAAGGGGTCTGAATACTTGCCGAATGCACTGTTCAACATGAGCAAGCTATACCAACAAATTAAAAAAAAAATAACTCCTGGTAGATTATTCACAGGCTGTCTAATGGCAGCTTGGATCAACTAACTTTTCACCTCTCCAGCCCACTTAAGTACACCAAAGCTCTATTTTAAAGATTACAACTGAGATTAAAGTGTTAATGTATGTGACCCTGGTTATCCATCTGCCTCCGATAAGGCCATGCCCCTTCTCTGTCCTCGGACCGGCTCCTCTGTCCCCGGAACAGCTCCACCCCCGTGACGTATACAGTATACACACCTGACAGTCGTCTGCATGGTGTTGATGGGGGCAGGCTCAGAGATGAATGGCCACTGCTTCCTGTCCAGCTTGTCCTCTATGGCATTCTGGAAAATTAGACAGACATGGTTGGTCAGACTTGGAATTTTTGGATGACAGTAATTGGCTAGTCAAATGCCTCACAATAGTCCCAGTCGGTATTCAATTAATAAGGAATACCTCTCGACCACGCCCACAAGTTGGGGAAAACCAACAGTATTTCCTGTTGATCCACATTGTAAAAGAAGCAACTTCATCATAGATTTGTTTTTTGTTATACAGAAACAACAAAACATGCAGAAAAGCTGATGTGTTGTTCAATGTACATGTAGCCAGGTCAAAAATCCTGACCTATGGTTCGCAGAGCTCCCACGTAGGGAAACAGAGCCTGTGAGAAGAGCCCTGTGGCTTCAGGCTATTCGGTGTGGGAGAGTGAGAAATGTGGAGGGCGCGGTGTCCAAGTAGACTACACGGAACTATGTGTGTGGAAAACATCCTCACAGGTAAGACATTTAACTTGTTTAGTACAGTCCGTTTGGAACTATACTCACTACTCGTATAGTCCGTTTGTTTGTGTTGTTGGTCTTGGCTAGCTTAATGTTCCGGTCGGTAGGTAGCACTCACTCAAGTGGCTGCTAGCTAGCATCGTCATGACAGAAAAGGGGGATCTGGGAAGCCCTACGTTTTTCTAAGTCGTGAGAAGGCCAGAGAGCAGGCAATGTTGAAAAGTAATTTTTATACATGTACTTTTCTTAAAATGTAGTTTTGTAATTGACTAAAACAAGGAAATGGTGGTTGAAAAAGGTCAAGTTTTTGCTGTGAGCCACTGGGGTAACCACAGGTTGTCTTCCCCACAGATGGGCAGGGTCGTGCCTCTCTATCTAATACCGACTGGGTCTATATCAGGAAGCCATTGCACCCATGAGTTTACCAGTCAAATTGCCAGGGTTATAGGTTCCAAGCCACTTCTATTCATTCTATTTCTATGTGTGCTGCTGCATTGTGGGGGGTGTTTTTATTGCTTGTTTCAACAAGGAGCAACAAAGTTTAATCACTTTGTTTAGAGTACATGTTACCGCCGAAGCGGACTCAACTGCACTAATGCCCGACCGTCCTGTCGTCAGTCAGCTGTTGACAGATCCACCTGTACCCAAATACCTGAGACCCGATCCAGAATTTAAAAAAATGTCCGAAAGTTTTCTAGATCGAATCCCCGAGCTGACAAGGTAAAAATCTGTTGTTCTGCCCCTGAACAAGGCAGTTAACCCACCGTTCCTAGGCCGTCATTGTAAATAAGAATGTTCTTAACTGACTTGCCTAGTTAAATAAAATACAAATAAAATAATTAGCACGAGTCTGCTGGGTGTCCCTCCCTCACAGCATGGTCCCTGCTAGAGTAGCACCTCTCTCTCATACTTTATTAACCAGAGCTGATAAAGCATCTTAAAAATGTACTTTTCTGCTGCTTCCTGCACTCGGATCGGACCTGGATCCGACCAAGTCTATATGGAACGGGTCTAGTTGTCCCGGGTCAGTTTGTGAAAGGGTCTCATACAAATATATATATATGTATAAATATATATAAATATATGTATAAATATATATATATATATATATATTTTAATGTATGTACACATATCGGGTCTGGGTGGGAAAGCCCCAGGCCCATTTCAAAGCAGATCCAACTTTTTGGACCCGTGAAATCCTCAAACCACACTGTCTATCCTTCTCCTCCATACCTCCATCACGTCTTTGATGGTGGGTGTCCATCGGGAGAGCTGGTACGTGCTCTCCTTGCGCTCTTTCTTATCAGGCAGTGTTTTCCCAGCATTGAGAGCCTGAAACACAACATTTCACATTTTTCAAAATATAACAAGGGAAAAAAAGGCTTCACTGTAAAAAGAGGCATTTGTTCAGCCCAGAAATGTGAGAGCGAGAGCGGGAGAGAGACGGACAGACCGCAGAGACAGAGCCCTACTGACCCCAGCGATGACGGGGCAGCCCAGGTGCTGTAGGTTGGTGATGATGTTGCTGTTTGCCTGCACGTTGGCATGCTGGATTAACTTGGTCAGGTTCTCCTCTCCAATGCCTGTGTGTGAGGAGACCACCGTTACACAGAGTAGAGCTGGAGAACGTAATGAGTGACGACTCATCAAGTTAGCCTAATCAAAACTGCTTCCTTAGCTAGCGTGTTGTCATCCCCCGAGGATCAACAGTAACCACATCATATATCCTTAGAGAGACCATCATTATTTACAGAGTAGAGCCAAGCGCTCAACTTAAAAAGACCACCATCTGCTCCTCAGGCCAACATCCACACACACACACACACCAAAAAAATGTGATCAAGTCAATTGATCTTATAGAGCTGCTCAGGAAAGCTATCATTTCATTTCAATAGCAGTCGGGTGGAGAGTAGCTGTGTCGCATCATATTACAAACGCTCATATAGCTGTACCTGCTGTGTGTATCTTGACCATGCATTGACAGAAGGCAGACACATTTGGGATCACGCAGCCAGCGCCATTCTGTTGACCTACCCTTCTTCTTGTGGAAGACATAGAGCAGTATGATGCGGATCTTGTCGTAGGGGTCGATGTCAGTGTTGAGGAGTACCGGGACGATGCTCTTCATGGCATCCTTCAGGGGTTCCCCATCTACATCAGTCCCCATGGCCAGGTCCTGGGAAACATATGGGGGGAAACAACAAAATCGACAACACCAATCAAAGGCGTCATTCTCTAGGTCCCCACCCCCCAATCTGCATCAGTCACACATCAATGCATTAACACTGCAGATCCTAGTCCCACAATCAGACCCGGATTACATCACTCCTGGACATGCTGGGTACGTCTCAAATGATCCACCACTAAACCTACCATGTTAAAGACTAGAAAACAAACCTGAGCGGCGCTATTAGAATCATTAAGATCAAAACAATGCATGCGTCCCAAATGGCACGCTATTAGTAATGCACTAAAATCGGGACTCTGGTGCCATTTGGGACGGGGTAAATGTGTTGAGGGAGAAAGTAGGAGCTGTCCTGGGAACCAGGAAGGGAAAGGGGTTCTAGTCTGAGATGTACGATGTCTTATGGTGTAAGGTTTCTGGATGGATGTAGTAGTAAGAGCCTGGCAACATTGTCTTTAAAAAAAGACTAGGTATGACATGACAACAGCTTCCTGTGCATTACTGCAGGTTCAGAGAGGGAGACTTGATAGAGATGTGCGACACGTCTCGTCTCAAGCCCTTTACACAACATTAGTGAAGTGGATGCCCACTAGGACGCCAGACATCGTCAAATTGCACCCTATTCCCTATATAGTGCACAACTTTTTTCTTTTTTTACCCCTTTTTCGCCCCAACTTCATGGTATCTAACTGGAAGTTGCAGTCTTGTCTCATCCCAGCAACTCCCGTACGGACTCGGGAGAGGCGAAGGTCGAGAGCCGTGCGTCCTCCGGAACACAACCCAACCAAGCCGCACTACTTCTTGACACAATGCCCGTTTAACCCGTAAGCCAGCCGCACCAATGTGTCGGAGGAAACACCGTATACCTGCTGACCGTGTCAGCGCACACTGCGCCCGGCCCGCCACAGGAGTCGCTAATGCGCGATGGGACAAGGACATCCCTGCCGGCCAAACCCTCCCCTAACCCGGATGACGCTGAGCCAATTGTGCGCCATGGGTCTCCCGGTCGCGGCCGGCTGCGACAGAGCCTGGACTCGAACCCAGAATCTCTAGCAGCACAGCTAGCACTGTGATGCAGTGCCTTAGACCAGCGTGCCACTCGGGAGGCACAGTGCACTACTTTTGACAAGAGCCCTGTGTGTCCTGGTCAAAAGTAGTGCACAAGTGAATACGGTGCCATTTGGGATGAAGCAGCCTATAAAGCTTTTAAGAGACTCAAACAGAGAGGTAGAAATAGAGATGGGAACGTGGGAAGGTCAACACCCCAGTGGAGGCTAGATGGGGTGAGTGGGTGGGAGTGGGACAGCATTATTATATGATAAGATAGTTCTAAATATTAAGATATATTACACAACAGCACAACATTATCATAGTGACCTAGTCATTCATGGTTTAACCACCTAAGGCTAACATCCAGGGATGTGACTATTCAAGATAATATATTTGTTTTTATATTATATAGAAAAACAAGGAAAAGAATATATTTGGGAAAATAAACATTTCAGTGTAGAAAGAATGATAGAGGATGTCAGGAAAGATGGGAAAAAAATCACTGAACAGAAACCTATAAAAATGTAATTAAAATGCTATAGGTCACTCTCGAAAAAGAGATGATTCATCTGACGGGTCTTGCTGGTTGAATAAAAACAGGGTGTTTACACTTCCGAGAAACAAAAGCATGCTCCTGGGTGTATTATGAGTGTACCTGCCAGGTCATTAGCATAAGGTTTCATAAGAGAGGGAGGGAGCTTGACGGCACCCTTTATAGTGCACTACTTTTGATCAGATCCCTATGGGTCTTGGTCAAAAGTAGTGCACTATATAGAGAATCGGGTGCCATTTGGGACTTGTGTTTTGTAGCAACACTGACCTGTTCCACCTCACAAAGCTTGTCCACCGAGGCTTTGAATTTCTTCATGCAGGCCTCAGCCAGGTGCAGGTGAGTGGAGTACTGCAAATCAAAACAAACATGACTTATTAACTTCTAAAAGTTGATGTCATCACACTATCATGATACTCCCCTTTGTTGCTACAGCCTGAATTCAAAATGGATTAAATTGCAGTTCTCACCCATCTACACACACTACCCCATAGTGACACAATCAAAATGCTTTTAAGAACTGTTTAATTTTGGAGGGAAAATTAAATACAGTATCTCATTCACACCCCTGAGTGAGTCAATACTTTGTAGAAGCACCTTTAGCAGTGATTATAGAGCTGTGAGTCTTTCTGGGTAAGTCTCGAAGAGCTTTCCACACATGGATTGTGCAACATTTGCCCATTATTTTCTAAATTCTTTAAGTGCTGTCAAATTGGTTGTTGATCATTGCTAGACAACCATTTTCAGGTCTTAACATAGATTTTCAAGTAGATTTAAGTCAAAACTGTAACTCGGCCACTCAGGAACATTCACTGTGTTTTTGGTAAGCAACTCCTGTGTAGATTTGGACTTGTGATTTAGGTTATTGTTCTGCTGAAAGGTGAATTCATCTACCAGTGTCTGGTGGAAAGCAGACTGAAACAGCTTTTCCTCTAGGATTTTGCCTGTGCTTCACTAGCGGTTCTGGGGGGAAGGGGGGGGGGGGCAGTGCCCCTGTGACAACAATTTTGGACCCCCTTGTGGCCCCCCTAAATGTGGAGTATGAAATAATTTTTACATACATTTTTGCTATCGTTCTTTTTTTACATCCGTTATTAGACAGTGGCAACGCGGAACATGGTCTTTTGCATGCTAATGCCTGCAATGCAGTGAAGAAAACAATATGACAACAATGTCTAATGTAACTGGCCCCTCTAACAGTACAACTGGCCCCAGCTTGGCCCCCCCAATTGAAATGGTCTAGAACTGCCACTGCTGTGCTTAGCACCATTCCATAATTTTTTTTATCCTGAAAAATTCCACAGTCCTTAAAGATGAGGTGGCAGGTAGCCTAGTGGTTACAGCATTGGGCCAGTAACCGAAAGATTGCTGGATCGAATCCCCGAGCTGACAAGGCAAAAATCTGGCGTTCTGCCCCTAAACAAGGCAGTTAACCCACTGTTCCCCAGTAGGCAGTCATTGTTAATAAGAATTTATTCTTAACTGACTTGCCTAGTTAAATAAAGGTTACACACAAAGATTACAAGAATACCCATAACATGATGCAGCCACCACTATGCCTGAAAATATGGAGAGTGGTACTCACTAATGTGTTGCATTGGATTTCCCCCAAACATAACACTTTGTATTCAGGACAAAAAGGTAATTGGTTTGGCAATTTTTTTGCAGTAATAATTTACTGCCTTGTTCCAAACAGGATGCATGTTTTGGAATATTTTTATTCTGTACAGGCTTCCTTCATTTTACTCTGTCAATTAGGTTAGTATGGTGATGTTGTTGATCCATCCCTCGTTTTCCTATAACAGCCATTAAACTCTGTACCATGGTGAAATCCCTGAGTAGTTTCCTTCCTCTCCGGCAAGTCAGTTAGGAAGGACGCCTGTATCTTCGTAGTGACTGGGTGTATTGATACACCATCCAAAGGGTAATTAATAACCACCATGCTCAAAGGTATATTCAGTGTCTGTATTTTTATTAACCCATAGGTGGCCCTTCTTATGCGAGGCATCGGATAACTTCCCTTATCTTTGTGGTTGAATCTGTGTTTGAAATTCACTGCTCGACTGAGGGACCTTACAGATAATCGTATGTGTGAGGTACAGAGATGAGGTAGTCACTCAAAAATCATGATAAACACCATTACACACAGTGAATCCATGCAACTTATTTTGTGACTTAAGCAAATGTTTACTCCTGAACGCATTTAGGCTTGCCATAACCAAGGGGTTGAATTCTTATTGACTTAAGACATTTCAGCTTTCCTTAAGTAATTTGTAAAAGTTACTAAAAAACATAATTCCACTTTGACATTGTGGTATTGTGTGTAGGCCAGTGACAAAAAAAAAATCTAAATATTATCCATTTAAAATGTGGAAAAAGTCAAGGAGCGTGAATACTTTCTGAAGGCACAAGTAGAATGAAAAAAATTTATTGGCCGTGCATTGTAAGTGGCCCGCTACACCGGATGCGCAACATTTGCAGAGGGTAATACGCTCCTATTCATTTCAATTAAATCAGGCTCACGCCCCTTGAGTGTAAAATGCACCTTTTTTTATGTGCAGCTCACTCCTGAGAACAATAGGATAAAGTAACTTGCACTAAGCTTTCAGCGTAGCAGGTAAAAATCCTACTGTTTGCTAGTATGGACATTGGAACACGGCCCATGTCTTTGCCAAATGTGAATAGAACATGTGTTGACATTTAGGCTGACAGTATATGATCACTGGAGAGACATGAATGCCAGTCTCAACCAATCAACTGATTTTAGATGGAAAGACAAGGAACACCCACCAAGCTGAGTTCCTTCTGGTACTGTGGCATCTTCTTCAGCATCTGAGACAGGTCTTTGATATTGGCCTTATCAGTGGACATCCTCTTGCTCTCACAGAACACACGCAGCAGCTCAGTCACTTTCCTGGAACACGAACAAAGAGCATCAACATCTGAACCCAGGGTTGGGTTCAAATCAAGAAAGAGAATTCATGATATTAATTTTTACAATTCACTTCCTGAATGCAACACTAAACTTACCTCAAATCAACTCTGGATCATGTCATCTCTTATTAGTTGAGGTTAGATTAGTTAAAAACACTAGTTGTATGTAATCTTAATGATCGTGTGTCTTACTTGGTGACGTCAGCTATGTGCATGTGTCTCAGCTGGACCCACAGATCATCGTCTTCGTCCAGGAGAACCTCCTTCTCCTTGGAATCCCCGATTCCAGTCGTCTGATATCTACGACACACAATAACACAGGGATCGTTTGACAACTAGAACACACAAAATAACAACCGTTATACAGGGATAACAGATACCTTCTACTCATGGTATGATATGTAACTATACATTAGTACTATATATAACTACATAAAAAAATAATAAATAATATGGTGGAAGAAAGGTTATACTCCTAACCTGTAAAACGACTAACCAAAATGTAAAACTGACCCTTAAACTAATCTTAACCAATTCTGAAATGAAGTATCGTTTTGCAGGTCAGGAGTGTCTGTATAGCATTTTCCATATGGTCATCATGGGCCTTGGTCAAAAGTAGTGCAGTATATTGGGAATAGGTTGCCAAACTAAGCCTACTTGTAGATGTCCTGTTTGATGTCCAGAAGGTCATAGACCATGGCCTGGAAAGTCAGCTCATGCAGAATGGGAGAGATGGGGTCAAAGCCACGGTCCACAATCAACAGCTGTGACCTGGCCCTGTCAGGACCCTGAAAACGCATTAGACATCTCACGTCAGGGCAAGAAATTATACCTCAAACTGTCACTTTTTAATTACCACTTAACCACTTCAATGCTTTGGCAGACAGGGAATATTGTTTTAGATCAAATGTATTGCCTCTAGCTGTACAATAGAATGTCAGGAATGCTTTTGGGTAACAGGTTTTACCAACAAGTCGCCTAGTCAGTGCCACCATCAGACTTGACCACATTCAGAAGAGGTTTTTTCCCCCAAGCCTTTCACACGTTCAATTCTTTTCTAAAAGTACAACCACAATAACAAGAAAATATCTATGCCATGTGTATTCTAATACCCTTTTCACACTGTACTGCACTGGCCTGCTTATGCACCCACCACAGTGGATATTTTGTTGTGAAAAACACATATCCGAGCCAGCACAGTACGGTTCTGCACGATAGTGTGAAAATGGTATTACTGTGCTGGGTACTGAGGCAGAGACACCATGGAGAAGATAAGAGCAGAAAGGTAAATGATATCAAATGAATACATGCCTTCAGAAGTCCAACACAGGCTTAAGGAAATGCCAGCTAGGAAAGACAGAAAAGGAGAGAAAAAGTAGCCAAACAGCAGAAAGTGTGAAATATAATTTACAGGAAATCAAGTGCGAAAGTAGAAGTAGCTATGAGAGACTCCGATAGATGTAACACTTTCAAAATGCTTCAATAATCATATCATTAGCCCAGTATCATAAAGACAAAGCATTTGATGGTTGCCGATAGAAGTCATTCAACGCAGTGTATTTTCAGGGAGTGAACGGTCATTTTGAGCCAAGCAGACATGGTACTATTAGTACTGTAAAGAAGTATTGTGAGAGGTGGTGAGGCATTGGTGTCCCCTCACCTCTCCCATGCTGGGGTTGTCTGCTTTATGGGCGTTCAGACGCTGATACACCTCCTCAGCCAGTCTGGCATTCTCCTCAGGACCGCTACGGTAGAGGGAGGGAGAGAACGAGAGAGAGAGAGGGTGACTTGCGACTGAACTAGCACAGACGTGCAAAAAGCCCATTGAAGACAGGCTCTGTATGCAAGACCTGTGCGATGAGCTTTGAAAAAGACGTTGAAAAGTGTCAATTCGCGATCCAGTTGGGGTGTTGCTACCGTCGTCCACTATTGGAGGACTAAAAGTATCCATTTACTCAGATGAACACCCAATTCCCACTGAAACCTCTGGTAGCACTTGCATGACTGTATTTATGAGACCTGTCTGTAAGTTAGGGTATGGTGTGTATAGGTACCTGCGGTAGCGGATGGCAGGGTACTCCTTCAGGGTGTCACAGAGGGTGGCGATCTGCTCTGCCAGAGTCTCCATCATTCTGTCTTTATTCCCCTCCCCAACTGGACTGTAGAACGAGTGCAGGGAGCTGGGATCGTCCAGGGAAAATACCTAGAATAGAGAAGGGAGAGGAAGGGCGTGAGGGAGAGAGCGAGAGACGACAATTACTGGGTATTTTCACTGGATACTCCTAAGAGCGATCAAACTACCAAGGAAATGTGTTATTTTCAATGGGAGAGGCAAGATGAGACTTTTGGCTATTTGGCCATGCGACCAGAGTTGAGCAAAGTTCAAAGAAGGTGCTGTAGGTAGGTAGGTAGGTACCCACCTGGGACTCGTATGGCAGGAAAGCCACGTTGATCTCCTTCAGAGTCTTGATGACTCTGGCAACTCTGGACCTCCCAATCTCAGCAAAAAGAGCATCTGGGCAGTCTGCAGGATAGGTGATTGGCACAAAACCAACAGTTATTTTGTATTATTAAACAAAATATTCATGCTTTTTGTCATTTTGCGAGGTTAAATCGCAATTACATTTAGAATCTCCTTTCAAGAGAGACATGACCAGAAGGACACCACATTTTTGTTGTATCAGACAAGGGAAGAGTATAGTTTTGAAGTTTTATAACAAATGGTCTTACTGTCTGTGAAGAAGATGTGCGCCGCTTTGTAGGTGAAAGCAATCTCTTTGAAGTCATTGATGAGAGCACGAACCGACTGAGAACATCCACACACACAGGTGAGAGAGAAAAAGAGGAAGATGAGTGTAAGATTGCTTTACAGCAGGACAGGATATGGCAGTTGATGACATAGTGAAAGGGGGAACGGCAGGGGAAACACACTTCTCACCTTCTCTGAAGGAGAGATCAGATAAATGGCCTCCAGGCTGGAGATGGGTTCCCTGCGCTTGTTGATGTCCTCCACAACTGGGGGAGGAAAAGGAAGATCAGTTAGTGACTGTACATCCTAACTGAAGAACGCCTCCACAGACACTCACTTCCTCATACTATGACCCACACCTGGGTTCAAATAGTATTTATTTCTTTAAAATAGCGTTTAATTGAGTCTGCCTCAAGTGCCAGATGGGAGGGGTTGGGTTTGTACTTTTGGGACTATTGGTTCCATTGCACCAGACAAGCTCAGTTGAGCGCAGCTTAAGTATTTGAAAAACAAATACTGTTTGAACCCAGGTCTACTCTGAACCTAGTTTAGAATGATGTGTCCCCTTGATCTAATAAATTGTTATTGACAAATACAAGTAGCCTAGCCCACTGGCCATCCCATCCCAACACTTACTAGTCACCCCCTCTGCCATGATATCTGACATCTTGCAGCAGGAGGACAGGATTCGCATGCTGATGTGGTCCACAATGAGCACCTGGACAAACAGATGGGCGTTATCAATTCATATTCAATTGATCATTAGACATTATGTCTTTTGACCTGGATCTTTTCAGAGCAACGCTCAACATTTTTTACAATACCTTCCATTCTCCATCCTTCTTCACACTTTTGATAACTCCATTCAGGATTTCTTAAGAGATGAGAAAAGACAGACAAGAGGAAGTATGAAATATTACAGTAACAAAACTGAAATGTGTCCAACAACTCAGAATGAGTAGACGCGTTTATTTTATATTTAGTTTACCTGGGGGGTCAATTAAGAACAAATTATTATTTACAATGACAGCTGGCAAGTGGCAAAACATTTGGAAATAGACAACAGTAGTCTAGGTTCTGGAATATATATACATTTTTGTTTTCCTAGTTCCATATTTGACAGAGATCTCTTAAAGTTGACCCAATTGATCTATGTTTTTTCAGATGCCGTTTGTTAGCCAGTGTCAAACAGTAACTAATTGGGTCGTAAAAGGCAAAGGAACATAAACTTACACAGGTAGTGGGTACACATCGTCTTCCTTCACATGTATGGTTGATCACAAGGCAGCCCACAATCAACTAGCTACACCCAACTTGACCTATTGTTCCCATCATAGCTTCCATAATAAAGTAAGCAAAACACAAGGGAACACTGTAAATATATGACCCAGGATGACAGCCTCACGCATAAACTTCCCCACCCTCCTGACCAACGCATTCAATACTCCCCACTTGGTAAACAGTTCGATCACATCATTAAAAAAAAACAGTGGTACATCTTGAGCACTGATCCACAACCGGAAAAGACGTTTCCCCCGCGGGTCGTCTTCAGACGCGCTCCCAACATCAGTCAAATGGTGGCGAGGTCTGACATTCCACCGGTGCCATGTAGTACCTTTCTAGACAATGTGGTGGCTCTTCACAACATTAGCTCTCTGAGATACATTGCCATCGAACATGTTAAGACTCCTAGGAGGGGGGAGATACTGATAATCTATTATTGAGAAGATAATTGTATTGGATCCACCGTTTGTGTACAATGTATCTTAGCGGTCTGAACCAGGAGTTTGATATCAGACCATTTCTTCTTGCCTTCCAAGTCACCTACTTGGTCATTTTGTAAATATATATTATTTTCTGGAACTACTACATGTACCCATCTCATTGTTATAAAATTATTAGAGATAAACAAATTGTTTTTGCATCCACCATGAGTCATGTCCGCAATGGTCACGTGACGTGAGATGTGTATATTTTGTTACGTGTGCACTCAGTTTGTTTGACCTGATGAAGATCCGTTTCGGATCGAAACGTTGTCAAAAAAAGAGGTGAAATGGGATCTTTAAGAGTGTGCGGGCCTTCTTGTTCTTTACTAGTATTGTTCATTAGCCCAGCACCTATGTTTTCAAGGACGTGCGTATGACCAAACTTTTATAAAGTCAGGAAAACAAGTTTTAGAGCTAACTTGAAATACTACTACTAGTGATGAGGCATACTCTTCCCAGTCACATTTAATATTGAAATTTAAATAGCCTAATGACAGCTAGCTATCTCCCATGGCCAGGCATTACTAGGAAGCAACTTGCTTGAGTGGCGAATGCTATGCATCGCTAGCCAGGCAGTTTGGATGTTTTCTGTTATTAATTTTCGTGACAACAAACTAAAAACGTGATGGTGTCAAAAAGTCACTATTTCGACCGCAGAGCGTCGAACAGTAGAGAGATATAAAATTAACAAATGTCTTAACTTACTCTCTCCGACTACAGCCTTCAGTCCGCTTGGAGCCATCTTGACACTTCCGTGTTGTCGATTTTTTTCCATTACATGTTTTAACTGACTGACGTAAACATAACACCTACGTCATGCCCGCTTCGTTTTTTAAAGATAGAAAAGTGTTCAAATGCACTCAAAATGAATAAGTAAATAAGAGTTTCCAATTTGACTAAAGTGTTATTGATATTCTTCATGAGTTAATTTGCATTAAAACGTTGTCATTTACAGTAGGTCTCTGATACAGGATATGAGCAAAGAAAATAAGATGTTCTTGTGGTTTGGTTGCGAAACATCTTTATTTCATCGTATTTATTTCATTATGATGACATTCTCTACACTTCCAGCATGGGAGTCCCTGTTGAGACAGAGTTGGGCATCACTGGAAATCCAATCAGAATCAGAATCTCATTACATTACATTCAACATATAACAATTCAAGGATCAGTTGAGATCCATCTCCAATAGGCTACCTGTTCTGTATATGAGTGACACCAAGGGTTGTGGTGCCATCCTGACCAACAAAGAGTGCAAGTCCAGCTTCTGTAATAGATATAGATACTAAGCATTCGCACTCTCTATTGAGTCGTATGTCATGCTTTTAATTATACATAGGCTAGGATTAATCTGTGTTCTTGAAACCAGCATCAAGTTCAAAGCACCTTCCATGGGAGGAGGGAGCTCAAATACTGAGCCCAAGCTCTCTAGACAGAGATTTTCAACCACATCCTGGGCATCCACCCGTGTGTTCCCGACCCGAGTCAACTGACCGACAACTCTGGCCCTCTCCTGTGCCTCTGGGTTCTGACTGGGCATGGCATCAAGCAGTAGTCCCCCCTTCATCACCAGCTGCCTTCTCAGGGTTCTCAGGGTGTCCTCTGATGAACCTGAAAACATTGTGGGGTTCACTTCAAATGCCAAATGATCTTTGGTGGTTGCAGTTTGATGAGGATAGTTAATTGGTGCATCTCTGTGTTGGTGTGTTTGCCTACAAACATATTAAACAGAGGTTGTTAGGTTAACCACACAAGTCTAAGCCCTAAAGATTTGTGTTAGCTTTCCTGAGCTAATGCCTAGGCTTTAGCTCAGCAGGTTGACAGTCTTGTAGCACAGGTCCAAACCCTGGCTGGTCACGCATACCAGGCTCAGAGTGACTGGAGGTGCTTTCTCTGGGCTGCTCAACATTCTCAGATGATAAAGTTCCATTTGGTAGTGAACGCTGGGTAGGACTGAGGAAAGCACAAACAGGAGAGTGACAAAGACTATAATCGGCATAATGCAATCAAAATTGGGAAATTAATATAAATGAAGAGATGGTTGAATAGTAGTAGTGTATGTGCAATAACATCCATAATACCGTATCACTGAATAATAGTTGATCAATGCTATTAAGAAGATCCTCACACTCTGAAACATGGGTCTCCCTGGAGCAGCTGCATATGTAGGCCCACCTGTACAGGTAACCAATGAATCCAACAAGTTATACACGATCGGTTTTGTTACAAGACTTTGTTTTCACAAAATGTACTCATCAACTGCAAACTTCCATTTCTCTAAGAGCACCCACCTTTTGTTCTTTCACTATGACTTAAGCAGTGCTGTCTGAGGATTTATCTACTTCTCCTATTCTCCCCATGTAGTGCACTAAAGGAGTGCTCTATAAAGGGAGTAGGGTCCCGTTTGGACCTAAATAATTGTGGCTGACCTTGAGAAGGGAGTTGTCCAGCTTGTTGTCCTTGTTCATATATCCCTCTAGGAGGCAGTGCCGAGTCACATACCCAGAGCCTGCATACTCAGACAGGTTGAGATCGACATAACCCACCTAATAACATGGAAATTGAGGAGATATTATTACTGAAGGTGTGAGAAAAAGTGATGCCCTACGGAAAAAACAACCCTCATGCATCGATAGCTTCAACGTCTGCCAATCTAAAGGGTCTGGATAAGTGTAAGCAAGCCCTGACTATGCTATATGTTGGGAAATTGCCCATGGACATGTGGAACAGTGGTCACTCTCCTCTCAAACGTACCTTTTGGTATGACCTTCCTCCCTTTGTGTCCTGCATGAAGAGAAGAACAGGTTATTTCGTCGTTTTCATAATTTTGCTTTCGTTCAGCACATTTGAACAAGATTCTGAAATGGAACACAATACACCTCATTTTATGTATGCTGTTTTACCTAGATGGGAGATTTTATCAAATTTTACTCCACTTAGTAACAATTGCCATGTTGCATCCAAAATGGCACCCTATTCCCCATGTAGTGCACTATATAGGGAGCCATTTTGGACACACATCACACACTGTTTTGCAGGGAGAGACTCTGATTTATTTTAAGTTAGCTGACCTTGCGAACTGACAGTCTACACAAGCAGTCATCCAGGACTCCAGACAAGCTGTTGACTGCAGTTCGGCACTCAAATTCAAACATCTTTCCCCATTGCACTGAGTTGTGCAGGACTTCCAGTCTGTGGGTTATAGTATTTGTGTAACTGTGGGTGAATCTTAAGTCTTTCTTCAAATCTTGCATGTTCGCCTCTAATGCTTCCCTGATTTTTCAGGTGAGAGGACGTGAGGAATCGAGGAAAGACTACAGATTCAACAACAAGCTCCCTTGCTCACTAGAGTTGGTGACACACCATATTTCTGCTGTACCCACCTCCATGCTCACCTTGGAGATTCCTTAGTAAAGGAGCCATCAAGCAAGCGAACTTTGCAGAAAATCAACCCTGTGACTTGTGGCACATTGCCCAGCTCATCCAAGAGTAGGGAAACGGAGAAGTTGTGCGTCCAGAAGTGTTTCCCGAGCACCGTGCGGGTATGCAGGCGAGCTGCCAACCACCTACTAGCCTCCATAGTCCCGATTCCAGAGGCCCCTATAAAACTTAACTTATTAGAGGGAAGATACAGGTGACTACATGCAGGGTTGTGTTCATTAGAGCACACCGTAGCAAAACGTTTTATGACACAAAACTGAAAAATGTGTTCTCATTGGATGATTTCAGCTAGTACCTGCCAGATTCTAAATGTTTTCTCCCAACTGAACACGACTCAGCCCTAAAATGACATGTCACAGCATGGTCCAAACCACAACACAGGGGCTTTGTGACATCATACCGTTTCTAGACCAGAATGGTCATCACAACAAAAAAACAGGCAAAACCACATTTAAATTTTAATGAAGGACAATGTTGACACACCCATGTACAAAAGACATGTATTCTAAAACATACAAAATAAATTATATTCCAAGCCATATGATTCTGTCCTCATATTTCATTCACACATCTTTTTTTATGAGACAATCATACACACTCAATGTTTTACATCAACACCATCGCAGAGCAGATCATCAACAATAAAGTCGTAGTTTGATTGCAGTGAAATAAAGCATTTCATTAAAATCTTTTCAGCAAGACTATTCGGTTCAAAGGGGTAACTTGAAGGTCCCCCTCAAGCACACCCTCCCAAACGGTGTATAGTATAGCCTACATACTCCACGATATCCAAAATCCTCCAACCCCAAACGGCACCCTTTATCCTATACAGTGCACTACGTTTTACCAGAGCCCTATGGGCCATGGTCAAAGTAGTATACTAAATAGGAAATAGGGTGCCTTTTGTGACGCAGCACATGTTCTGTGCTGCGTCACAAAAGGGCCTAACAGCGGGCCTAACAGTGACACTGCTCCCCCCTCCTGTGGAACAACAAATAGAAAAACAGGCAGCTGATTGGGCATTGGGGACATCGACCTCCTCCGATTGTCTCTCTGCACGGTCCTCCTCACTCCTTCTCAGCCTCCTCCAAGGCCATCCGTTTCAGTAGACGCCGCTCTTTGCGGTCTCGCATCCGCTCTTTGAAGTCTTCCAGCTCTTTCCTCTGTAACACAGATCGTTCAGTCATAATCTACCACTGTCAATCAAAACAGTAATTTGTTTTGATTTTCAATTATGGAGGACAGAGACATTGACATCAAATAAAACATCCCCAGTCCTTTAATCCCACACCAAATCCAAACAGTTCTTAAAGGGTTATTCCACTCAAAATATTATGTTAAATTGTATTGGGAGTGGGACATTCCTTTAATATCAAATCTTTACCTCCAAAAGGGTCACTATTGGTAGGCATTGATATGTCATACTTCATTGTTCCTAAATCAAGAGAAAATGTGTAACTGTTGGCATAATAACATGACATTATTCACACACTCACATGCATCTTCTCATCGGGGGGGAAAATCTCCCTCTGAAAGTTGTAGAAGAGATCACCATGAAAGAGGAAAGTAAAAGTTTAACATTAATGAACAACAGATAAAAACGACTTATGACATGGTCATACACAAAATGTCAGAATTTGCTTTAGTTTGTCAGACAGTACTGTCAACCTTCTGACTGTCTACACAATCTAATAACATGTAGCCTAAACAAAGTTTAAAAGAACTGAAAGAATGAACCAGAGCATAATAAGCCATTGGGCTTTATTGTGTGTTAACCTCAACAATTGTTATGTATGTAGCGACTGTTGTCTCCGGCTGAAGCAACCTTAGTTCTATGTACTTTTAATCATTAAATAAATTAAATGAACCAATCATGATAACACTAACCTTTCTCTTCACAATATATTCTTCAAAATACTCTGCTTGGTTGGAGATCCAGAACATGGTCACAGGGAAGGACAAATACAGCATCATCTGATCAAAGGAACACAGACAAAATAAACGTCTATATCAAGTCACTATCATCGCTTTGTTAGACATGTTACATGATTGTCAGTATAATAGATAGCTACATTGATTTGTGTATCAGTTACCACCACAGTTATCGGACAACAATCAGGCAGATGGTGCTTTCAAGACAATTGGGAACTCTTGAAAAAAGAATGTCAGTGATCAAATCATGACGTCAGTGATCAAATCAAATCATGTGTAGCAGCCTGAATGTTTGACATCCCTACTTTTTCGTAGCAGGTTAATTTAGGAGAACTTACACAGCAGGTTGGGAGACGGAGGTTAAGGTTAGGAAAAGGGTTAGCGAAAATGCTCTCCTAAACTGCTACGAAAATTCCTGTCGAAGTGGCGTGAAAAGAGTGTGTCCCCTAAAATAACAACATTGTTGACGAGGATGATGTTACGTGACCACCTGGCTGGATAGCTAGCAAGTTAGCTACTGTAACGATCAACGTGTAGCTATTTCTACACCAATATAGAGCGTTTCGCGTGCAGTCTTTTTACTTGTTACGACTAGGATCCCTTACAAACGATAGACTGTACCCTCGCCTATGCTATTAATCATGACATTATGATGAAACAAACCTATTTTACTCACACGAAACACCTCGATTTTCACCCCCATGTTTGCGCTGCTACTGCGCCAACCTTCACACTGCACTTCCTGGTTTTCGGGTTACGACTTTTCACAAAATATCCAATCAGTGACTAGAGTCCCATTTCTTTACGGTCAGTGCTATTCGGGATCATTGGGACGTCCAAACCAAACCTTTTTACCTTTCATTATTATTATTCGTGAATAATAGTGTAGTTTTATGTAAGGGCGGCACATTTCCAACAATATTACATTAGTGCTGGATATGGGTGAATATAATGAATTACTTGATGGTGACCCTCTGATTTTATTTTGTAGATTTCATTTGATACTGTATGCCATAAGTTGATGTTTGATACCCCACACTTTTTTACATTTGTTAATTTCTTTATTAAATCAATAAGAACTCTTTACAATGGAAGTAATAGCTCTGTAAAACTTGATGCATCACCTATATTTGAAATCAACAGAGGAGTGAGGCAAGGTTGCCCAATTAGTCCATTCCTCTACCTCTTCACAGCTCAGGTTTGACATCTACTAGTATCCCAGAATTCCTTTACAGGTATTAAGATAGATGAAAGAATCAACACATCTGCACAATCAAAACAGCTGATGTTAAAGTTCACAGCTAGCTATTGCCATGTAAACGAAAGCTCAAAATAAATTGTTGCCTGGCTTTAACCCCAGGTGAGAGCAGGTGCCCGTGTAGATGGAAACAAAAAAGTCTGAGCCTTTTGGATATACACTTGTGCGTTGCTTTGCCATGTGGTATAAGGAACTGAAGTAGATAAACCACTGAAGAAGCTGATAATGTGTAGCGTGATTATTTTTGTTGTGATACAACGCATACGATTGTGAAAACTGAACTGTTCGGTATAGCAACGTACTGATGCAAACCTGTGTGCACACGACGTTACGTACTTCACGTTCTGTCTGCGCATGACGTCACCGACGACGAGAGGTGTTTGTTCTGGATCCTGGGAAAGAAAGATCCCGCGCACCTTGACAACCGAATAAACGAGGTAAAACGAATGAGTTTTTATTTAAAAAAAATTACACTGTGAATGCCAAGCCTTTAGAAAGTAATGTATTTCACACGAAGCTCCTGCGTGAGCACGAATCTAAGGACTCCGTCGTTTTTGAGGTCGTCGTAGCGTGCGCCTATTGGGAGAGAGTCGTCTGGAGGCCTGCTACTGAGACACGGGAATTAAACAAGCTAACGTTAACTGCGATATCATTTTCTGATATCTCTGACTAAGCGAACAAAAAAACGAACCCTCCAGCGTTAACGTTATGCTGTTGTCCTGATTACATCACAACCTACTCAATTTGGATTTCCACAGGCCTCAACACAAGATTACACTAACGTTATCTAAGCTAACTATCAACTACCTACCCCTCCTCATCACTAGTATTAACTAGCCTGCTAGAATGCCCAGCAAGCTAGCTACCTTGCTATCACTTGCCACTGGTGGTTGACTGAGTAGTTAGCCAGCTAACAACATCAACAGTATTTTGACAACTAGTTGATTAGCTAGCAAGTAAGTCAACTAACGTTACGTTTTCATATGAGCTCTGCTTGTTGTGTTGGATGGTATGTGCTTACATTCTAGAAGAGAAGATACGCAAGAAACGCATGCTTTTCAGTTCTAACGTTAGCTCGGTAACTAGCTGGATTTTTAACAAATTGTCACTTTTCGATGTTAACGAGGATGAAAGTGTTTACTTCTCACATAGCGGGCCTGTCAATTTGACAATGATGACAAGTGACGGGTCATACAACGCCATTTGCGTTCCCTCAACAGGATTTGAAGTAGGTAATATTTCGGAACTACGCCAAGGATCCACAACTGTAATGTAAACTTAGCTTGTTAGCTAACGTTAGCTGCTTCGGACTGGACTCTTTGTATACCTGACGAGACTTCGTTTTAAGCGTGTTCTCTTGCTCGATTTGGCGAAAACGTGATATCTGCACTTATGCAGTTGCCACTAAATGAAGATAGTAACAAAACATTTGAAAAGGCGTTCGGTATTTAGAATAAGTACTTGGAGCTGCTTGCTTACTTACAGTCGCCATTTTGTGTGGTCTGAAGAGAACTGGATAAACGTTGGCGTTTTATAGAACATTTGTATTTATTTGACCATTATTTTACTAGGCAAGTCAGTTAAGAACTGATAATTATTTTCAATGACGGCCTAGGAACAGTGGGTTAACTGCCTTGTTTAGGGGCAGAACGACAGATTTTTACCTTGTTAGCTCGGGGATTCGGTCTTGCAACCTTTCGGTTACTAGTCCAACGCTCTAACCACTAGGCTACCTGTAAGGAAACAAGCCGAATTGTAATTTTGTTTGTATGAAATCTCATCCATATAGTGAACCTTGTTGGTGTATTTCAAAGTACAGTAACTTAGCCTTGTTTTCCGTGAAAATGAGTTATGCTGCTGCTGTCGACCCTGTACTTTCGCTTTGACTGATTTGATTTGATTTTATTTGGATCTCTTTTAGTCCCCATTTGGACTAATCTTCCAAGAGTCCTTAAATATTAAAATACAATTTATATACTGATCACTCTTGACTTTGGCATAACGTTAGTATCACCTGATTAGGGTCAAAACAAGCATTTCACGTGTTGACGTTGTCCATGCCATATATTTGTATCTGTAAGTACACACACACAGCCCCACTTAATAGTATTTTGTCTACTCTATGTACCAGGACCCCTCGGAGCTGTCACGTCTTTTCTCTGTTGCATACCTTTTCTGACAGTCGATTGCATTTACCACTAACGTTATTGGTTAAGTTGAATTGCTTTTATGGAGTTTTTAGGTTAGTGTGTTTGTATGTCCATCCATATCTATCTACGCTGGTACCAAATGCATCTGGATTTGTGTCAAAAGGCAGTGGAAATGGTGAGGGAGAATCCAATAAAATGTACTGTAAACACAAGGGGGTTTGAAAGACAGGAGGGGTGTTGAGTTTAGAGGAAGAACAGGATAATTTGGCTAACCCCTTTGATCAAGTCAAATGTGTGACCACTCCACTGTTCAGCCTAGCAACAAAAGTAGGATGTAACAAATGATTGCCAGAAAAATGCATGCCAAATTTTCACAGTATTAGTTGAGCGAGAAAGTTAGGGATGAAATGAATTTGGGATGTGACAAAAGGACAATTTTTCTTAACGCTTAACGCTTAAACTGCTATTTTTACCGTGTTTCCATTAAAATGATAAAATGCATAAAGTTCCACGTAAATTCACAATGGAGCTTTGCTACTGTCAGCAATGGTTTTGGGTCTCACGGTGCTTCCCTTTCAAATGGTTAAGCATTGCACCTGTACTACATTTTAGATTTACATTTTAGTCATTTAGCAGACGCTCTTATCCAGAGCGACTTACAGTAGTAGTTTTACATTACATACATTTCAATTCATTTCATACATTTTTCCCCCCGTGGGAATCGAACCCACAACCCTGGCGTTGCAAACACCATTCTCTACCAACTGAGCCACAGGGAGGCCTACCATTACTGTACCTCGTCATGTTTGCATTTCTTTCTCATTTAACTTTTCAAATTATTGCCGTACAGGCCTTTGCTGCTGTCGCTTGCCTTTCGCTTCCATTTTCCAACTGTTAACAATGATGACTTAGTCGACTCCAAAATAATAACTCCTACGATTCAGTGTTTTTGGACCGGAGGAGACTGATTAGTTGCCGTACTTCCGAGAACACTTGCATCTTTCATAGCTTGCGAGGGGCGGAGAGAGAGAACAGGGACACAATATAGGCAGGTTGACCACCAGGCAGACAGTCAGAACCGTGCACTTAGGCCTCTCTATCGGCAATCAAGAACTCTCGCAATGGAATGCTGTATCTCACAATTTCTTGGCTTGCAGTGTCTCGAACCTTCAATTAAGCAGGGCCTAGCATCAGTGAATTGACCAGGATACTGAGATGAAAGAGATGCAACACTTCGCTCTCACACAGTCACACACAGTATGTGCACAGGTTTGGTAGCCAGGGCAACAAAACAGCGGAGAAGTTGAACACTCTTAGTTGCGGAACTAAGACTCAGATTTGTCTCTATTAAAATACACGCCCAAAAAAATACTACGCTTGCAAAGTTTAACAAACCATACAACTCTATGCACAATAATTACTTTTAACAATTTCCACAGAAAATTTAACACATTTACTTGAACAGTGCAGATGCAAATTTTGGTACTAGAATGACAGCACAAATAGCAAAAACAATCATTCGGTTACCAGGCATTGCATCTGCACTCAAGTAAATTAGTTTTAGTACAAATTTTATGTGAATGTTTTAAAAAATTTTTTTTATAAGTAGTCCAGCATCATTCTGTTACTGTGGAATTGCCCTCTATCTTACTTTCTTGCCCTCCTCAAAAATCTGTGGGTACTCTGTGGTTGAGTAACCATGGTAACTCCATCCTTGGCCTAGTTGTAGGTTTTACCTCTGAATGGAGGGGAGTGCTGTGGAATGAACAGGGAGCAAACAATAAAATCCATACATTTTATTGGATAAACGAAAGCCCTTCATTTCAAAATCTTCCCGTTAATCATGATTCATTAATCAATAATGATTCAGTCTTGATTAGTACCATGATGTTATGGTGAAACTATACAAATAGTCTAATATTAAACAGCTCATGTGGATTTTCTGTCTGTCTCCCTCATGAAATTGTCTGAAAGCAGCTCCTGGAACATTGACAGCATCTAGACTGTTGACTTGTCACACCTCCCTTGTATGCTATTCCATTAAAGCCTTTCAGTAGCGCCGTGCCCGGCATACTTTTGGTCATGTAGTGTATGTGGAGTTGGTCCCGCCTTTGCTGCTATAACAGCTTCCGCTCTTCTGGGAAGGCTTTCCACTAGATGTTGGAACATTGCTGCGGGGACTTGCTTCCATTCAGCCACAAGCATTAGTGAGGTTGGGCAGTGATGTTGGGGGATTAGGCCTGGCTCTCAGTCAGCGTTCCAATTAATCTCAAAGGTGTTCGATGGGGTTGAGGTCAGGTTTCTGTGCAGCCAGTCAAGTTCTTCCACACCGACCTCAACAAACCATTTCTGTATGGACCTCGCTTTGTGCATGGGGGGATTGTCACGCTGAAACAGGGGAAGAGCCTTGCCCAAACTTGCCACAAAGTTGTAAGCAAAGAATCGTCTAGAATGTTATTGTATTCTGTAGTGTTAAGATTGCCCTTCACTTGAACTAAAGGGCCTAGCCCGAACCATGAAAAACAGCCCCAGACCATTTTTCCTCCTCCACCAAATTTTCTAATAAATGTATATTTGTCACATGCACCTAATACAACAGGTGTAGACCTTACAGTGAAATGCTTACTTACAAGCACTTAACTTAAAATGCAGTTGAAAGAAAATAGCATATATATATATATATATATATATATATAAGAACAACAAATAATTAAATATCAGCAGTAAATAACAATAGAGGGGATATATTCAGGGGTACCGGTGTCGAGGTAACTGTGTACATGTAGGTAGAGTTATTAAAGTGGCTATGCATAGAGAGTAGCAGCAGCTTGGGGGGGGGGGTAGCCATTTGATTAGCTGGTGGGTAGCCATTTGATTAGCTGTTCAGGAGTCTACAGTTGGCGCTATGCATTTCGACAGGTAGCATTCTCATCACTTCAGAGAACACATTTCCACTGCTCCAGAGTCCAATGGCGGCGAGCTTTACACCCCTCCACCATGCGCAACGCCAAGCATTGGCTGATGTTAGGCATGTTTGCAGCTGCTCGGCCATGGAAACCCATTTCATAAAGTTCCCGACAAACAGTTCTTGTGCTGACGTTGCTTCCGGAGGCAGTTTGGACTAGAGGTCGACCGATTATGATTTTTCAACGCCGGTACCGTTTATTGGAGGACCAAAAAAGGTCGCTGCCGATTAATCGGCCGATTTTTATTTAATTTATTTGTAATAATGACAATTACAACAATACTGAATGAACACTTATTTTAACTTAATATAATACATCAATAAAATAAATTTATCCTCAAATAAATAATGAAACATGTTCAATTTGGTTTAAATAATGCAAAAACAAAGTGTTGGAGAAGAAAGTAAAAGTGCAATATGTGCCATGTAAAAAAGCTAACGTTTAAGTTCCTTGCTCAGAACATGAGAACATATGAAAGCTGGTGGTTCCTTTTAACATGAGCTTTCAATATTCCCAGGTAAGATGTTTTAGGTTGTAGTTATTATAGGTATTATAGGACTATTTCTCTCTATACGATTTGTATTTCATATACCTTTGACTATTGGATGTTCTTATAGGCACTTTAGTATTGCCAGTGTAACCGTATAGCTTCCGTCCCTCTCCTCGCCCCTACCTGGGCTAGAACCGGAACACATTGACAACAGCCACCCTCGAAGCAGCGTTACCCATGTAGAGCAAGGGGAACAACTACTCCAAGTCTCAGAGCGAGTGACATTTGAAACGCTATTAGCGCGCACCCGGCTAACTAGCTAGCCATTTCACATGGGTTACACCAGCCTAATCTTGGGAGTTAATAGGCTTGAAGTCATAAACAGCGCAATGCATTGCGAAGGGCTGCTGGCAAACACACAAAAGTGCTGTTTTGAATGAATGCTTACGAGCCTGCTGGTGCCTACCATCGCACAGTCAGACTGCTCTATCAAATATCAAATCATAGACTTAATTATAACATAATAACACACAGAGCCTTAGGTCATTAATATGGTCGAATCCGGAAACTATCATCTCAAAAACAAAACGTTATCCCTGTTACATTGCACAACCTTCAGTGTTATGTCATAATTACGTAAAATTCTGACAAATTACCCAAAGTGTTGCATATACCCTGACTGCGTGCAATGAACGCAAAATGACACAATTTCACCTGGTTAATATTGCCTGCTAACCTGGATTTCATTTAGCTAAATATTCAGGTTTAAAAAATATATACTTCTGTGTAATGATTTTAAGAAAGGCATTGATGTTTATGGTTAGGTACAGTCGTGCAACGATTGTGCTTTTTTCGTAAATGCGCTTTTGTTAAATCATCCCCCGTTTGGCGAAGTCGGCTGTCTTTGTTAGGAAGAAATAGTCTTCACAGTTCGCAACGAGCCAGGCGGCCCAAACTGCTGCATATACCCTGACTCTGTTTGCAAGAGAAGTGACACATTTTCCCTGGTTAAAAGAAATTCATGTTAGCAGGCAATATTAACTAAATATGCAGGTTTAAAAATATATACTTGTGTATTGATTTTAAGAAAGGCATTGATGTTTATGGTTGGAGCAACGTTAATCGGCCATTCCGATTAATCGGTCGACCTCTAGTTTGGACCTCTCGGCAGTCCCGTTCTGTGAGCGTGTGTGGCCTACCATTTCGTGGCTGAGTCGTTGTTGCTCCTAGGCGTTTCCACTTAACAATAACAGCACTTGCAGTTGACCGGGCAGCTCTAGCAGGGCAGAAATTTGACAAACTCACGTGTGCCACGTTTAAAGTCACTGAGCTCTATAGTAAGGACATTTTACTGCCAATGTTTGGAGATTGCATGACTCCCCCTTGCACACCTTTCCTTGGTTTCTTCGGCGGCATTGCCTAAAAACAGCAGTCTGGTTGCATCAGCATGAAACAACGTTTAGGGCCATTGTGAATCGGATGTAGGCGTACATATTAGAATAACACACATGCCTCTTATGTGTGGATCGTGTCAGCTCTACTGGTGACATCTCTATCTGCCATGTACGTTGCACCTTACTGAATGCGACCCAGATTTGTCTAGATCGTAGGGGTGTTTGTGCGTGCGTCGTGTTTGAGAGTTTGCTTCCCTCTCTCTCGCTGGTGTTCTCATGGACTGTCCTCTCTGTTCTCTTCCCAGGTGTACCCCCCTCTTCCTCGTCAGCAGTGTGCTCTGTGAACTATTAGCTGGGCCTTGGCCAGCGTCTCTAAGGGGACTCTTCTCTGGATCGGAAAAACGGGCCGGCCCACGCGGCAGCTCCCTTTGCTGAATGAGGCTGGAGAGGAGATGCACTCTCGTATAAGGATCTCCACACAGAGATACACATGTAAGTTTATCATCTAACGTACTAGTATCTTTTCCTCTGGAACCCTGACTGAGGGAAGAGTATAGCTTCCCTGGCCATGTCTGTAGTGTGTACTGGATCGTGTTCAGTAGGGAGAAACTGTTTTGAATTGAAGTGAAACAGGGAGGCACTAGGCTAATACTTGAATTTGTTCAATGCAACCACTGACTGTAGTTAATGCTCCACTGAACAAGACCTAGCTCTGCAGTGGAGAGTTTCCGTGACATATATCCATCAAATAACATGGCAGCCTGTGTATGTCTGCTAAAGTGACCCCGAGACAGGAGGTGTGTGTGCGCATTCGTGTTTTGTTCTGTTTTGAGTTTCACAATGTTCTTGTTATGAGATGGGTGCCTGGCGAAAGGATATGAAAGGGCTTTGTTTTCCTGGTTTTGTCCTTCAGTGTACTATTCTATTTCTGCATCCCCTCTCCATCACCTGCTTTATACCTCTCGCCCTTGCACACGCACAGCTCACACGCACTCATACTACAGTCTGGGCACGTAAACACACACACAAACACACACCCAGAGCCAGCAGATTGGCTGGCTGTCTCCTCGACTGGGGTCCCTGTTGGTTTTGGCTGCTCTGTTGCCCACATGATTAATGGCCTCTGAAGTCTGAAGGCGCTTCCTCCTCCTGGCCCACTCTCATCTCCTGTGTGTGTGAGAGAGAGACAGTGTTTAATTCTTGTGTATTTTATTCCTCTTGCGTTACTTTTTATTACATTTTTTACTCTGCATTGTAGGAAAGTGCTCATAGCAAGCATTTCACTGTAAAGTCTACTCCCTTTGTATTCGACACATCTGACAAGTAACATTTGGATTGTGTGTTTCTCCGCTGCTGTCTCCCATCCCCCCCTAATAATGCAGGCAGCCAGTCCCAGGCAGCCCCCTCTTCCCCTCTCCCACCCATGACAATGTTGCAGTGAGTGCTCAGTAGGGTTGGGCGATGTCAACCTTTGTTTTATGGGTACATCATCACGATAGGACATTGTGATATACGATTATATCGCCCGTATTGTTCCCCCCCCCCAAAAAAAATGATACATTTACGGAACTGGAGAAATCATGATGAAAGATAATGTTTTAGAAAGTCTGGCAAGTGCATGCAATGGCAAATATTTTCTAATATTCCATTCTGGTGGAGGAGCAGAACAGGTTTGTGTGTCTGTCTGTGTGGCGCCCACATGATGGAGCAGTGACCGTCTGAGGAACGGGCTGTCTTACCGTAGTAAGCTAGGTTATAGGCATACATCATGGGCTGAGTAGAAGCGGTCTACTGTCTTCAGAACTGGATAATAATTGCTTTATTTGCCTCATAAAACAATAGAAACATGTATATTGTCTGGTCTGTCTCATAAAGCTGTGATTGAAAATAAGTAGCTTAGGCTATGGAATTTCATTCTTATTATTTTTGAAAGCCACAAGGACTTTAGGACAGCACCTTAATATTTTGGGAAATAAGCCACTGTTCCTAATTTTAACTTGTCTTAAAGTTTTTCTGATAGGCCTAGTAGGAGGATAGGCTGTTGGCCATTTGGTTTCTCATGCAAGGATTTTCCCGGCTCGCATAAATCATTTCTTTCTTAACCCCTTAGAGTCACTGTCTAATTAGCGTAACAAAAAAATCCCCATCAAAATCCGTCTAAGCAAGAGCTATCAGTTTTTTGTTTCAGTCCGTCAACGTTCTGCGGCTGCGGTGGAAGGTAGCAGAGCTACAGCAGTGTTTGTCAGACCAGGAGACATCCCGAAAATCGGTCTTCTCCCGAAACTGTCTGAACGGTTTGGCCTAAAAATATGTTCCCTCTGTGGAAGATGAGACTCTCACGAACACGATGGTGTTCTCCGTTTTGCTCTACGACCCTCACAAGTGTCACTGGACTCGTCTGAAGTCGGTACCGCCGATCTGTCAACTTCTGTCTGTCGCGTCCGAAGAGTTTGGGCAACACACTATTAGGACCCCTCCATGGAAAGCTGAGACTCCCACGAACATGTACATGCTTTAGGATGTCCACAAGATTCGTCTGAAGGTAGCCCAGTTCCATTTGAAAAAATGTATGGAAGTAAATATGGAAGTAGTTAAATACGGGTAATACATTTATTTTCTGATCTTAACGCTCAGATATAGGAAATACTCTTAAACAAACTTTGATACATTATTTTGACTCTGTTTTTCCATGTATGAATCGGTTATTCAATGCATTGGGCTAATAGCAGTAATGTGAAATTCAAGTCTAATATAGAAATCTATATTATTCAATTATTGCACCCACGTGCATCAACGAGCGTCTGCGTTGCCAAGGCCTAAAATAGAAGTCAGTTCTATTTGTGACGCAGATCGCGCTGCAAGTCCTGCCTCTCCCATTTCCTCATTGGTTTATAGAAGCAGGTACCCACGTACCATCTCCTCATTGGTTATACCCACGTGGGTGATTGAAAGACAAACTTTGTTCTCGGTCGTAGTGGTAATACTATGGAAGTTTAGATGCCAATCACCATATAAGTTCAAAGAAGAAAAAACCTGGAAGGAGGAGAGATGACTAGAAACGATTCAGTTGACCGTTTTATGTGTGGATTAATTGTCGGAGTAGAGGACCTTGTGCATTTCAGGTAAAATAACAACTCAATGTTTATATCCCAGGACAAATTAGCTAGCAACAGCAAGCTAGTTAAATAGGACAAATTAGCTAGCAAGTGCAAGCTAGACACTTGCTAGCTAATTTGTCCTATTTAGCTAGCTTAAATTGCCGTAAATGTTTAATGCTTTTCGACCTGTCCCCAAATTAATGTAATTGGTTGGAGTTTTTGATATTTTAATTTATGCACGATGGCGCACGCGTGCAGCCGGTTTGGGTTCCGTGTTAGACTCTCGGGGGTTAATAAGCTTAAACTTGTAAAAAAAATCTATAGGATATTGTTTGTTCTCTCTCATTTAATAGTCCTCTGGCTACCTTACATTTTTAGTGTCTCCTGATGTGGTTTATGCATTCTTGTGGACTTAGAACATCCAATTTAGTTGTTTTTCTATTTAGAAAAGTTGGATTTTTGAGAGCGAAAAAAATTAACAGGAAAAACGGAAACCTGTAACAAGAACAACTGAGAAAATGGAATCAGGCAAGAGAAAATATAATTCTATAGGGGCCTAAATACCTATGCATCCAACGAAACAATGTTTTCTGACTGAAAATGTTTGTGCTCTTTTGGTGGTATTCGACGCTCTGTCTGTCCTACATTCTTCTCTTGCGGAATTTGGGGGGAAAACTATAAAGTTATATAACATATTTATGGAAATAGGCTATATAGCAAATAACAATAGGCAAATTACTTTGAATGTCTCTTGTGTGCTGTCCTGCTGTGCGATGCGAGACTTCCTGCGCAGCGCTAGTCGCGTTGCTATAGGCTGGATTGGTCCCAAATGGCACCGTTTTCCCTATACAGTGCCTTCGGAAAGTATTCCGACCCCTTGACTTGTTCCATGTTTTTTTTACGTTACAGCCGTATTCTAAAATGTTCAATAGTCCGCCCCCCCCCCCCCTCAATCTACACACCACCCCATAATGACAAAGCAAAAACAGTTTTTTAAAGACATTTTGCTAATTTTATATATATAAAAAACAGAAATATTACATTGTACATAAGTATTCAGACCCTTTACTCAGTACTTTGTTGAAGTACCTTTAGCAGCGATTACAGCCTCAAGTCTTTTTGGGTATGATGCTACAAGCTTGGCACACCTGTATTTAGGGAGTTTATCCCATTCTTCTCTACAGATACCCTTCCCCAGATCTGTGCCTCGACACAATCCTGTCTCGGAGCTCTACGGACAATTCCTTAGACATAATGGCTTGGTTTTTGCTCTGATATGCGCTGTCAACTGTGGGACCTTATATAGACAGGTGTTTGCCTTTCCAAATCATGTCCAATCAATTGAATTTTCCACAGGTGGACTCCAATCAAGTTGTAGAAACATCATGGATGATCAATGGAAACAGGATGCATCTGAGCTCAATTTCGAGTCTCGTAGCAAAGGGTCTGAATACTTATGTAAATAAGGTATTTCTTGTTTTATTTAATAGATTTGCAAAAATGTCTAAACCTGTTTTTGGCTTTGTCAATATGGGATACTGTTTGTAGATGAGGATTTTGTATTTATTTAATACATTTTTAGAATTGTGCTGTTACTTCACAAAATGTGGAAAACGTCAAGGGGTCTGAACTTTTCGAAGGCGCTACTTTTGCCCAGGGCCCAAAAGAATAGGGTACCGTTTAGGACGCAGCCCCAGCCTCTTAGTGGGTGAAGTTGGAGCTTTGTCACTCTGGCAGCTGCTGTATTGTCCCTGGGTCGGGGTGCACGTGGACAGTCTGGGAGGGGGGTGCTGCTAGGACAGTGTCTGCAGTACACTGGGGGTGTCTAAAATGGTCCTTGGGGGTGTCTAAAATGGCACCCTAATCCCTAAAGTGCATTATTTTTGTCCAGAGCCCTATGGTACCATAATCCCTGTATAGTGCACTACTTTTGACTTGAACCCTATGGACCCTGGTCAAAATAGTACACTACATAGGAAATATAGGGTGCCATTTGAGACGCATCCTTAGACTGGCTGTACGTGTGAAATCAGATCTGACACATCTCTTACTGGTCGCTGCTAGACAACAGTATAGAAATCAGTGCTCGGGGGGGTGTTATGGTATCTCACAGATATGGGAAAATTGTAATTGAGTATGCTAGTCCTAGGCTTGTGAACTCATTCTGTAGTGCGTGTTTGTGACTTCATTGATTGGGAGGTTTACGTGGGGTCAGCTTGCCTCGGGCAGTTGAAGTCGGAAGTTTACATGCACCTGAGCCAACTACATTTAAACTCAGTTTTTCACAATTCCTGATATTTAATCCTAGTAAAAATTCCCTGTCTTAGGTCAGTTAGGATCACCACTTTATTTTAAGAATGTGAAATGTCAGAATAACAGAGGGATTTTATTTCAGCTTTTATTTCTTTCATCACATTCCCAGTGGGGCAGAAGTTTACATACACTCAGTATTTGGTAGCATTGCCTTTAAATTATTTAACTTGGGTTAAATGTTTCGGGTAGCCTTCCACGAGCTTCCCACAATAAGTTGGGGGAATTTTGGCCCATTCCTCCTTACAGAGCTGGTGTAACTGAGTCAGGTTTATAGGCCTCCTTCCTCGCACACGGTTTTTCAGTTCTGGCCACACTTTTTCTATAGGATTGAGGTCAGGGCTTTATGATGGCCACTCCAATACCTTGACTTTGTTGTTCTTAAGCCATTTTGCCACAACTTTGGAAGTATGCTTGGGGTCATTGTCCATTTGGAAGACCCATTTGTGACCAAGCTTTAACTTCCTGACTGATGTCTTGAGATGTTGCTTCAATATATCCACTTAATTTTCTTTCCTCATGATGCCATCTATTTTGTGAAGTGCACCATTCCCTCGTGCAGCAAAACACATCCACAACATGATACTGCCACCCTCGTGCTTCACGGTCGGGATGGTGTTCTTCGGCTTGCAAGCATCCCCTTTTTCCTCCAAACATAATGATGGTCATTATGGCTAAACAGTTCTATTTTTGTTTCATCAAACCAGAGGACATTTCTCCAAAAAGTACGATCTTTGTCCCCATGTGCAGTTTCAAACCGTAGTTTGGCTTTTTATGGCGGTTTTGGAGCGATGACTTCTTCCTTGCTGAGCGGCCTTTCAGGTTATGTCGATTTATAGGACTCGTTTTACTGTGGATATAGATACTTTTGTACCTGTTTCCTCCAGCATCTTCACATGGTCCTTTGCTGTTCTGGGATTGATTTGCACTTTCGCACCAGATACGTTCATCTCTAGGAGACAGAATGTGTCTCCTTCCTGAGCAGTATGACGGCTGCGTGGTCCCATGGTGTTTATGCTTGCATACTATTGTTTGTGCAGATGAACGCGGTACCTTCAAGCGTTTGGAAATTGCTCCCAAGGATGAACCAGACTTGTGGAGGTCTGCAATTTGTTTTCTGAGGTCTTGGCTGATTTCTTTTGATTTTCCCATGATGTCTAGCAAAGAGGCATTTAGTTTGAAGGTAGGCCTTGAAATACATCCACAGGTACACCTCCAATTGACTCAAATGATGTCAATTAGCCTATCAGAAGCTTCTAAAGCCATGATTTAATTTTCTGGAATTTTCCAAGGTGTTTAAAGGCATAGTCAACTTAGTGTATGTAAACTTCTGACCCACTGGAATTGTGATGCAGTGAAATAATCTGTCTGTAAACTGTTTTTGGAAAATGTACTTGTCATGCACAAAGTAGATGTCCTATCCGACTTGCCAAAACTAGTTTGTTAACATGTAATTTGTGGAGTGGTTGAAAAACGAGTTTTAATGACTCCAACCTAAGTGTATGGAAACTTCCGACTTCAACTGTACATAGGCTATGGTGGGATTGAGGATTTTTTAATTTATTTTTTGCCCTTTGAAACCTGCATTGTAGAGAATGCGGATGTGATCACAGAATCCAGACATTAAATCAGAATTCAGAAATATTATATGAACTTAGTAGGAAAATCAATTATCATAAGACAAAATGCATCAGTGATTCATATTTTCCTTCAACTTTCTGATGTGGCGAAAACACAGGAATGCCCCTGTTTGTGTGTCCGCGCGTTTGTCTACCACTTTGTGTAGCCTGGACTAAATATAAGCCTTCCACAACCATAATAACTTCATTATTTTATAAAAAGTTTAACCTGCTTTTTTTGCAATAATCAATGATCTAGCTTTCAAGTCTGTGAAAATGTCAATTTTGTTACAAAGTTAAGCAGAACCATTCATATAATGCACATTCACTAATAATGACTAACTTGTTGTAGCACTGCAGGCATTATAGATTGAGACCTGTGTTCATTTTCTATCTCTCAAGCACAAGCCCACGTGCTAGTGAGTAGCCAGCTAATCTTTAGATTTCAAGTTTAGCCAACGTGGATCTATTTGCTAACTAACAAGGTAGTTGAATTGTTATGAACACACCCTTCTGTCCGTCCTCAACCGTTTGAACAGCATGTTAGCCTGTCCACTTTGTTCAGATGTTGAAATCAAGTGGCCTACCTTATTTCTCAGAATGAGAACCAGTTGCCAATAACTTACATAATTGTTTTATGCTTATTGCAGATTTCTAAAACAGACCAGACAGCTAGTATATGTCTTTGGCTAAAATGCTGCTAGTTGTACTGCAGCGTGCGACGCTGCATTCATTTTCCAGAATCAATGTTCATTGATACTCCCATTTTTAGTAGTTTCATCTGCGCCCAATTTGAGGAGTTGATACCCTTTTTGTCTCATTAGAAAGGTTAACTACTCCTGTATTACAGTAAAATGTGTTGCGGTGTCCATATGCCCAAATCAATTGGACCAAACCTCCGAATGCAAATAGCGAGTTGAAGCTCTTGTCAGAGAAGAAGTGATCTTTCATCTTTGTTATTGTGAGTGGCAGGGGCTTGTGTTTGTGTGTAATTTGGAAGGTGCACAGAAGGAGACGAGACCAGAAAGACATCCTGAGCTTGATTCTTGCAATACAGTTATTTGAAATATCATGCCAAACATACATTTGAATGAATTCAATATGTCGCCTAGCCCTACCCGATTCTCTTTTGCCCTTGAAATGCTCAGTCTTGTGTGGGTGTTAAGAAACAAATGTGAAGATATTTATATACACAGCCCTGGTTGGCTGATAGGATGGTCTAGAGCTCACCCCCTTACCCAGATGAACAGTCATTGGTCTGTTATAATCAGATCAAATTGTGATGTCATGATGTGGGACAAAAGTTCCATCCCACCCGAACAGGCTGAAATTCCAGGCATTTGTTTCCCCCAAACATCTCGTACACAAAAAGGGCAAATCATAATTTTCACAATTTCAGACTGTTATTTCAACTGCATATTGTGGAAATATCTTCTTTTTTTACCAGGAAAATCATGTTTTTTAACTGCACTGCCATTTTAAAGTGTGTGTTTTTTAGTGCGATGGGGGTGAAGATTCTATTACAGGGAGGAAGGAGGGGAGCCAAGACCTCTGTCTTCCACACATCTGGTGTGTGTGTGTGTGTGTGTGTGTGTGTGTGTGTGTGTGTGTGTGTGTGTGTGTGTGTGTGTGTGTGTGTGTGTGAGACCCTGCCTGGCAGTGTGGTTCACTCCACTACTCCTCCACACTCACGCGCTCCCCTGGAGGCTAGCATTCCCCTGCTGCCCCTCTATCTCGTTCTCCATCTGAGTGTCTCTCTTTCTCTGCCTCTTTCTCTCTCGCTTTGTATCTCTCTGAGTACATTTACAGTGCATTCGTAAAGTATTCAGACCACTGGACTTTTTCCAAATTTTGTTAAGTTGCAGCCTTATTCTAAAAATAATTAAACGTTTTCCCTCATCAATTTACACACAATACCCCATAATGACAAAGTGGAAACAGGTTTTTAGAGGTTTTAAAAAAAATAAATGCCATATTTACACAAGTATTCATAAAAATCACTCAATTGAGTTTAGGTGCATCCTGTTTTCATTGATCATCCTTGATGTTTCTGCAACTTGATTGGAGCCCACCTGTGGTAAATTCAATTGACTGTCTATATAAGGTCCCACAGTTGACAGTGCATGTCAGAGCAAAAACCAAGCCATGAGGTCGCAGGAGTTGTCCATAGAGCTCCAGGATTGTGTCGAGGCACAGGTCTGAGGAAGGGTATCTGTAGAGAAGAATGGGAGAAACTCCCAAAATACAGGTGTGCCAAGCTTGTAGCGTCATACCCAAGAAGACTCGAGGTTGTAATCGCTGCCAAAGGTGTGATGGATTCCTAAACTTGAAATTGGGTTAATTATCAGGTATTCTATTGAAATATTGAGTGCTGTGGTTTAGAGGGTCTTCACCAGAAGTTAATGTTTATCTGTTGGAGGAAGGTATATGGTGGGTGCAATTAAGTTTGTTTTCCCTACACTCAGTACATTCCAATCTTACGTGGTAGGCATTGATAAGGGGAGAAAGTAATGGATTAGCGATGAAGGGGGGTCGAGGTCAGGTCACGTTAAGGGAGAAGGAAAAGTTTATTGCCCGCATCACTTAGTTTCCTGCCTAGCAATAAAGATGCAATGTTTAGCGAGAAGGAGGAGACTCCACCCAAAGTGGGGTACGTATACCACCACTATTGTAACCATGTTTTTGTCGATTTCAGCAGTTCGATCCTTTGAGAAGAATAAACTTGGTTTAAGCTTTCATAGTGTCCGAGTTCTTACTCTGATAATTAGATCCTAAAATGTTGCTTTTTAATTGTGTATCGTTTATAGATTGAGGGGTAAAAAAACGATTTAATCCATTGTTACGTTAAAGCCTTATTCTACAATGTGGAAAAAGGTCAAGGGGTCTGAATACTTTCCGAATTGAAAATAAGAATTTGTTCTTAACTGACTTGCCTAGTTAAATAAAGGGAAACATGCACACTAATTGAATATTAAACTGATTATGGCAGAAGGCCGAGTATGGCATTAGTCACGTAAACACCTTACTCGACTTTATCTTAATCAGTATAAGGGCGAAATCAAAGTAATCATACTCCGATTTAAAACCTGTATTTCTGACAAATGTTTCATATTATTAGTACACTGCTTAATCGGCGTTCCAGCTGTATATTTGGTCTATGTGTGTGCCTTCACCGGAAGCGCAAGCAAGTGAAGTGAGTTCTAAAAAAACATCAGTATGCATCTTGGAAATAGTTTTCACATCCAAACTTTGTCCAATCTCAGAATCAAATAGTCTTTGCAAAAATAACATGGCCACTGTGGTAGAGCGTTGATTTTGATTGCCAATTTTTCTGCATTTGTTACAAGTCCCATCAAGTAGCCTGATTTCAGATGTCATATGAACAGGATTATTAGAGAAGTCATTCTTGCAAAGCATATTCATGTTTTAATTGAACTATTATATTAAATTGAGTCTACAGTCGTATTATTGTGTGCATGTAACTGCACTCTTATCTCCCTCCCTCTCTCGTTCTCCATCTCTTTCCCTCTATTTTCCTTTCTCTCTATCTCACTCTCTGTTGCATAACACAATCAGGTGATTTAGGTCAATTGAACAGTGAACAAATGGTCTGACAGACAACGATATCTGTTCCACACAATACATTTCAACCTGAACCTTTGTTCTGTGACGTTGCACCCCCCTGAACAGAACCCTGATCTGTGCCTAGGAGCCATGAGGTAAATGTGCCCCAGGGGTGTCGTTCAGTTGGTTGAGCTCAGTGTGCTACTCAGGGTTTTCGTTAGCCGGTAGTAGCCGGCTTTTGTCCGTTTTAAAAATAAGGAAGTGGACGATAAATAAAATTGGCACCGGCCAATTGTCAGGGTGAAGTAAACTTTATTTTTCTGAAGCATACATTGGTTGTATGAGTTTGTGATCTATCGTCCCAGAGTCTGTTTAGGCTATTTCTTTCTCGACAAACGGATCAATAGAATATGTAAACTTTTCTACTCTGGTGGATAGTAGATTGACAGGCTCATAGGCGGCATGTCCATAAGGCTAGGGGAAGCTTTCCCTAAGTGAATTAAATTGACAAAATGATATAGCCTTATTAGCCTACTCCTGTCTATACAGAAATACAATCATTCAAAATAGGCTACTAAAGCATGAATTGGCCGCAAAGGATCATTAGCTTCCCCTAGCCTTACCAAATTGTTTTTATATTTTGCCTAGAGTCACATTGCCTGTAATCGGAAGGAAAGGCTGCTCGAGCAATTGGTGCAGCACATGCTGCAAATACCAAATACATTATTGTTGAGTTGCACCTATCAGTGAAAAGTATAGGCCCAGCCAGTAATTTCACAATATTTCCAAATTAAATCGCAGGAAAACATACTTTGGAATGCAAATGGCTATTGCTGTAAAGAGAAGACAATGAAAATATACTGATGTCCTTTTAGTTATTCAAATTCTCAACTTAATTGAGTGAACAATATTAGGCCTATCTCGGCCATATCCCCGGTGCTCACGGCACATATTCACTCTCATTGTTGGGTCAGTGCCACATAAGTTTGTTTTTGGACAATTTCTTCCAGTTTAAATGGACGTCATTCTATTTGTGTCTCCCCTTATCGTAGGCCTATTATATGGACAACATTGTTTTTATCGATCTGTTTGTCAGTGTCCGCACAGTAGGCTACCCTGTCATTTGTCGTATTAAAAAAAGATAATGCAAAAGTTTAGTAGAATTGCATGAAATGTGTTTTTCCCGTGCAAAGAAAGATAAGATGAAACGTATCTGATATAGCCCAGACCTCTACACTATCTGCATTGAGCGGTCATGAGCGGTCATTTTTTGCGAACAGTGATTGAGTTCTATTATTAGCCTGAATTACGACTGTCTAAACTACTCATCACATTACGAATAGTAGGCGATCTTACATGAGGCTGCAAATGCGATGATTCACGGAAGGCTTTATTATTAAGGTGCGTTTTTATGGGGGAAATGTGCTTCCCCAAACTTGAAACTCAGGCTTTGCCTATGCGTAGGCTAGTGATTTTGCTGTTCTTTACTCGTCCTGTTGGCTGAGGGAAAAGAAAACGTGGACAGTTATTCTAACGTCTTCAAAGTGCAAGGAACGGACCGCACATCCTTGCATCCTCGACTTGAATGTTCAGTTAAGATGAATTTACCATAATTGAAATGTGCATTCTGTCATTCTGAGCACCGTGGGTGGTCGCCCTAATCAGGTTACGCACCCATATGGGTTCCGGTAAATTTCTCAAATGTCCAGTAAATGCAAATTCTGGCGCCACATTTTCATAACTGAAACCCTGGAACTACTGTACCCTCATAGACAACCCGGTCTTAATTACAGCACAGCAGGCTTATTGCCCTCTCTCGTGCCCAATCTCTTTCTCCAGTTGTATGTGACGTGGTTTCCCTCTCTTATCATCATGTTGGTAGACAGTAGGTACGAGGTACACTCCACACACTGATTAGTGTCAATGTAATGTCCTGATGAGGTGAATCACTGTTGTTTCTGAAGACAGTTGGCTGGATGATTTACGGGGGGGGGGGGGGGATTAACTGTCTTCTGGGGAACGCTGTAGCTGTGTCACACTCTCCCCCTCAAACACACACAGCCTTGAATAAAAGGACCACTTGCTTACAAGTGTTTTATTATGCTTGTAAAGCAAGGGGTGCCATTCTGTTAACTTGTGTGGGAATTCCATGATTCCACAGTATATTGTTGGGCAGTACGGTGGTTCTTCTTTTAAAAGTTGCGCCGTATTTGCAGCACAGCTTGTGGGCTGCCGCAGAATTCTATTGCACGCTATTTAAGTGTCAGCCATTGTTGCCGTTAATGCTAGTTAGTGTTAGTTTGACCACCAGAGGGCATCTTTGAGAAGCATTTGACAGTTTTTAATATTGGCTGTACTTGAGTGTAAGAACATAGTATATTGGATTGACTTTAAGAAATTTAGCTTAATTAAATTAATATTTTGGAGTTTCTATTCCAAGAAAAAACGAAACCCTCGGGGTTTCCGTTAGGAAAATATGGCGCTGTACAACGTGACCGGTCGGGAGTAGGCTACTTAACCTCTCTAGGGCCGGCGGGACGAAATCGTCCCACCTACGTAACAGCCAGTGGAATCCTGTGGCGCGTTATTCAAATACCTTAGAAATGCTATTACTTCAATTTCTCAAACATATAACTATTTTACAGCATTTTAAAGACGACTCTCGTTAATCTAACCACACTGTCCGATTTCAAAAAGGCTTTACAACGAAAGCAAAACATTAGATTATGTCAGCAGAGTACCCAGCCAGAAATAATCAGACACCCATTTTTCAAGCTAGCATATAATGTCACATAAACCCAAACCACAGCTAAATGCAGCACTAACCTTTGATGATCTTCATCAGATGACAATCTTAGGACATTATGTTATACAATACATGCATGTCTGTTCAATCAAGTTCATATTTACATCAAAAAACAGCTTTTTACATTAGCAGGTGACTAGCATGTGACTAGCATTCCCACCGAACACTTCCGGTGAATTTACGAAATTACTCGAAAAAACATAACAATTATTTTAAGAATTATAGATACAGAACTCCTCTATGCACTCGATATGTCCAATTTTAAAATAGCAGCAAAGATCCTCAGTCTTCAATAAACAGAGGCAAGAAGAACAACACCTTGTCAGACAGGCCACTTCCTGTAAGGAATCTTCTAAGGTTTTGGCCTGCCAAATGAGTTCTGTTATACTCAGACACCATTCAAACAGTTTTAGAAACTTTAGGGTGTTTTCTATCCAAAGCCAATAATTATATGCATATTCTAGTTACTGGGCAGGAGTAGTAACCAGATTAAATTGGGTACGTTTTTTATCCGGCCGTGCAAATACTGCCCCCTAGCCCCAACAGGTTAACATAAAACTTCAATACTATTCCAACCGAACGATTCCAATGTTATGGAACACAGATACCTCATCACGTGAACGCGCGCACAAAACTCATGTCATTTTCTGAGTCACCAACTTCCCGGCCTTCTTGTTCGCTCTCTGTTCACTGCAAAAGTCTATAACTAGGTTCTAAAGACTGTTGACATCTAGTGGAAGCCTTAGGAAGTGCAAAATGAACCCTAAGTCACTGTGTGTTAGATAGGCAATGACTTGAAAAGACTACAAGCATCAGATTTCCCACTTCCTGGTTGGATTTTTCTCAGGCTTTGCCTGCCATATGAGTTCTGTTATACTCACAGACATCATTCAAACAGTTTTAGAAACTTCAGAGTGTTTTCTATCCAAATCTACTAATAATATGCAAATGCTAGTTTCTGGGCCCGAGTATTTTTTGTGAACGTTTATCGTGAGTAATTTAGTAAATTCACCGGTTGTTTGCGGGGGGTGTGCTAGTTCTGAACGTCACATGCTAATGTAAAAAAGCTGGTTTTTGATATAAATATGAACTTGCTTGAACAAAACATGCATGCATTGTATAACATAATGTCCTAGGGTTGTCATCTGATGAAGATCATCAAAGGTTAGTGCTGCATTTAGCTGTGGTTTTGTTTTTTGTGACATTATATACTAGCTTGAAAAATGGGTGTCTGATTATTTCTGGCTGGGTACTCTGCTGACATAATCTAATGTTTTGCTTTCGCTGTAAAGCCTTTTTGAAATCGGACAGTGTGGTTAGATTAACGAGAGTCTTGTCTTTAAAATGCTGTAAAATAGTCATATGTTTGAAAAATTGAAGTTTTTGGATTTTAGAGGAGTTTTTATTTCGCGCCACGCCCATCATTGGATATTGGAGCAGGTGTTCCGCTAGTGGAACGTCTAGATGTAAGAGGTTATTAACAAGCGCATTTGCGAAAAAAGCACTGTCGTTGCACCAATGTACCTAACCATAAACATCAATGCCTTTCTTTAAAATCAATACACAAGTATATATTTTTAAACCTGCATATTTAGTTAATATTGCCTGCTAACCTGAATTTTTGTATAACTAGGGAAATTGTGTCACTTCTCTTGCGTTCCGTGCAAGCAGTCAGGGTATATGCAGCAGTTTGGGCTGCCTGGCTCATTGCGAACTTTGCGAAGTCCATTTATTCCTAACAAAGGCCGTAATTAATTATGACATAACATTGAAGGTTGTACAATGTAACAGCAATATTTAGACTTAGGGATGCCATCCGTTAGATAAAATACGGAACGGTACCGTATTTCACTGAAAGAATAAATGTTTTGTTTTCGAAATGATAGTGTCCGGATTCGACCATATTAATGACCTAAGGCTCGTATTTCTGTGTGTTATTATGTTTAAGTCTATAATTTGATTTTTGATAGAGCAGTCTAACTGAGCGATGGTAGGCAGCAGCAGACTCGTAAGCATTCATTCAAACAGCACTTTTGTGCGTTTGCCAGCAGCTCTTCGCAATGCTTCAAACATTGTGCTGTTTATGACTTCAAGCCTATCAACTTCCGAGATTAGGCTGGTGTAACCGATGTGAAATGGCTAGCTAGTTAGCGGGGTGCGCTAATAGCGTTTCAAACGTCACTCGTTCTGAGACTTGGAGTAGTTGTTCCCCTTGCTGCTTTGAGGGTGGCTGTTGTCGATGGGGTAACGCTGCTTTGAGGGTGGCTGTTGTCGATGTGGTTCCAGGTTCGAGCCCAGGTAGGAGCGAGGAGAGGGACGGAAGCTATACTGTTACACTGGCAATACTAAAGTGCCTATAAGAACATCCAATAGTCAAAGGTATATGAAATACAAATCGTATAGAGAAATAGTCCTATAATTCCTATAATAACTACAACCTAAAACTTCTTACCTGGGAATATTGAAGACTCAAGTTAAAAGGAACCACCAGCTTTCATATGTTCTCATGTTCTGAGCAAGGAACTTAAACGTTAGCTTTTTTACATGGCACATATTGCACTTTTACTTTCTTCTCCAACACTTTGTTTTTGCATTATTTAAACCAAATTGAACATGTTTCATTATTTATTTGAGGCTAAATTGATTTTATTGATGTATTATATTAAGTTAAAATAAGTGTTCATTCAGTATTGTTGTAATTGTCATTATTACAAATGAATAAAAACGGCAGATTAATCGGCATCGGCTTTTTTTGGTCCTCCAATAATCGGTATTGGCGTTGAAAAATCATAATCGGTCGACCTCTACAATCTATATGGCACAGCTGTCCATTTTTTGGTCCTTAAATGAAACTGGTATATATTTTATTTTTCACAATTTTCTTTAACCAATTTTTGTTTTTTTAATGCACGGCCGACAGACAAGTTCCTTACTGAAATTGAAACCAACTTTCTATGGCTTGTTTAAAAAATAACAGTGTTTTAGAGATTTTGTTTTCAAATAACCGAAAGTGATCGGTTGTAATCTGAATGAAGGGAAAAGGCCATTCTTGAACATGGGGTGAGACATTCATAATAATTTGTAAATAAAGCCTGTTTGTGATTTAGAATGATTTTCATTTCTGTTTTTAGAGGGAGAGAAACCAAAAGCCCACCGTGCCTATTTTTTGAAAATCGTCAGTCCACATGTGAAGCGAAATTCCCCATTGTATTTACCCAAGTAATCTCTTAACCACCGACAGTTTTTTGTTGTTGTTGCCTAATGCAGGACTCTAGTGCCAGAGAAGAGACTCTCAGACTGAAAACGCCTCCATTAATTTACGAAAAGATTGTCAATTTGTGCCACAGTTTTGACTACCGATAGATCAGCGTTCTAACTCCCCTTTGTGACAACGTGGTGCAATGACAGAATGCCACCATCTACCACTAACGGCCGCAGCATAAAACTTTTAAAGGAAGAACCACTATGTTTAAGCTTTGTCTCATGTCAAATTTCTCCCCTGTGTCTGAGTTGATATCTGTTTGTTGTGCGAGAGGAATATCCACTGTCTCCCGCAGGATTTTTTTTTCAGCCAAAGGCGCAGTCTCCGAGCAATTTTTTTTGAGGCCTTACTATTGGCCGCAGAGACAAAATGTTGGTTATTTTAAAGCAATTCTACACATTTCGCTATGGTTTACACCGTGTTCTTATGCTGAGTGATAGTGACTCAAACATAAACAAATCAATTGGGGGCCCCATGGCATTTTGAGAATTTTAGATTCTCCCTGTCTGTCTAGTTTTTATTTTGGTAATAGAAATTTCTCAGAGGATATCTTATTTAAAAATATATAGTGCCCTCCGTTTTGTCACCAAAGCCCCATATACTACCCACCACTGCGACCTGTACGCTCTCGTTGGCTGGCCCTCGCTTCATACTCGGCGCCAAACCCACTGGCTCCAGGTCATCTACAAGTCTTTGCTCGGTAAAGCCCGCCTTATCTCAGCTCACTGGTCACCATAGCAGCACCCACCCATAGCACACGCTCCAGCAGGTATATCTCTCTGGTCACCCCCAATGCCAATTCCTCCTTTGGCTGCCTTTCTTTCCAGTTCTCTGCTGCCAATGACTGGCACGAACTGCAAAAATCACTGAAGTTGGAGACTCATATCTCCCTCACTAGCTTTAAGCACCAGCTGTCAGAGCAGCTCACAGATCACTATACCTGTACATAGCCCATCTGTAAATAGCCCATGCAACTGCCTCATCCCCATACTGTATTTATTTATTTATTTTGCTCCTTTGCACCCCAGTATCTCTACTTGCTCATTCATCTTCTGCACATCTATCACTCCAGTTTTAATTGGTTTATTGTAATTACTTCGCCACCATTATTGCCTTACCTCCCTTACCTCATTTGCACACACTGTATATAGACTTTTGCTACTGTATTATTGACTGTATGTTTGTTTATTCCATGTGTAACTCTGTGTTGTTGTATGTGTTGAACTGCTTTGATATATCTTGGCCAGGTCGCAGTTGTAAATGAGAACTTGTTCTCAACTAGCCTACCTGGTTAAATAACGGTGAAATAAAATAAAAAATAAAAAATTGCTCCATTATCTTTTCTACTTTATATCTGGTTTTGTTTGACACTGAAAATGCTTACCATCCCACATTTTTTTATTAACAATTTAGCAGCAGTGGCCCGCTGGCCTTGTGAAGAAGGAATGGATTGTTCAGTCCTCCCCCTCTTATAGTATTGTCTTACATATTATCTCTCTCTCTCTCGTTGTTTCTCTTTCTCTCTGCATTGACAAAAGCCCGGCCGGCGTGGATGCTTTTGTATTAGTCTAGACGTGCTGTGTGAATGTGTGTGCAGCAGCGTGGTGGGGAGAGAGGGAGGGATGGAGGGGGAGGAATAGAGGGGGAGCGAGAGCAGTAGATAAGGTAGCCTTTGGTTTGGTGGGGGTAGGCAGTCCGTTGGTTCACAAGATCAGCCCGAAAGGAGAACGGCAAGTGGGGGAGGGGCAGGGTGAATTGGAAGGAAGGAGGGAGGGGGTGGGGTGCCAAAGGTGTGGAGGGAGAGAGGGAGGGACCTCAAGCTATTGAGGGGGGGAAGAAAAGGGAGGGGTGGAGTGAGAGCGCAGGGAGAGGGAGGGGTAATGCGCTGTGGGCTGAGACTAGAGCTCAATGAGGAAGCGGAACAGCAGAGCCATTTTCACCGTTGAATAACCACCACACGCCGTTTGCTGTGTGTGTGTTTTGAGAGAGAAGAGCTACGAGAGAAAGGGAAGAAGCAAGCTCTCCTGGATTTTTTTGATTTTTTTTCACTGGAGCGCTGTCCTCCTTCCTTTCTCACTCTTGCTGCTTGTGAGTGGGGGAGGCCCGGGGTGGACACACACACAATGGGGCGAGGAGCCTGTGGCTGCTGGGCCGTTGTGCTGCTGCTGAGAGGGGGAGGGGGTAGACCGAAGGAGACCGGCACACACAGCTAACTCAGCCAGCCGGCTCCAGTCAGGCCTCCACAGGCATAATCTTACCCCGATCCCTGTCCCTTTTCTGTTTTTTTTTTAAATATTTTTTTTTCAAGGAATACCCATCTCTTAAGCCTGGATCAATGGATTAATCATGTGTGGATTATTGTGGATGGATTTTGTGAAACGGATCTAGATTGGAACCTTAAACAGAACCGATCTCTTCCTGTGTTTGTGGGAAAAGGAGCGAAAGGGAGCCAAACTTCTCCTGTCATTTTCTTTTTTTTTGCTTTGAGGGAAGCTTCTAGATGGATTACAAGATGCATGCCAAGTCTAACGATCTGCTGGATTTTCAGACTCTGGATGCTCTTTTGGAAAAAATGGCACATTATTCTTCTGTCTCTGTGAAAAGGTAACGTTTGGCCGATACAGATAAATAAAAAAAAATAGACTTCCCTCATGTTTCCCATTCAAGGGAGACTTTCTCGTAATACTAGGCTACATCCGTTGTTTTAAATACACGGAACAAAAATATAAACGCAACGTGCAACCATTTCAAAGATTTTACTGGGTTACAGTTCACATGAGGAAATCAGTCAATCGAAATAAGTTCATTAGGCACTGAACTTTGGATTTCACATGACTGTAAACGCATATATGCATCTGTTGGTCACAGATACCTTGAAAAAAAAGAAAATGGGCCTCAGGATCTCGTCACAGTATTTCTGTGCATTCAAATTACCATAGATAAAATGCAATTGTGTTCGTCCTTAGCTTATACCTGCCTATACCATAACTCCACCACTACCATGGGGCACTCCGTTCACAATGTTAACATCGGCAAACCACTTGCCCACACGACACCTAACAAATTCTCTAAAACGACGTTGGAGGCGGCTTATGGTTGAGAAATTAACATTCGATTCTCTGGCAACAGCTCTGGTGGACATTCCTGCAGTCAGCATGCCAATTGCACGCTCCCTCAACTTTAGACATTTGTGGCATTGTGTTGTGAAGAAACTGCACATTTTAGAGTGGCATTGTATTGTCCCCCCAGCACAAGGTGCACCTGTGTAATGATCATGCCGTTTAATCAGCTTCTTGATATGCCACACCTGTCAGGTGGATAGGTTATCTTGGCAAAGTAAAAATGCTCACAAACAGGAATATAAACAAATGTGTGCACAGCATTTAAGAGTAATACATTTTTTCCCTATTTTTATTCAGTGTACATATACTTAAGCCTACAGCTTGCATTTGTACTGTATGGAGGACACCTAATCTAAAACATGAAAGTGAAACAGAAAGCTCCAGTTTACAGAGAAGTCTCTGTTTGTGGACAACATTCTCAAATATGACCTATTAATGTGTCATTTTCTCTGATGTAGCTTATTAGTTTAAAGCCTGTGGAAATTGTTGGTTTGGAGGATTACATTATTAGCCACCATTCTGCCTATAACCCTCCTGGTGGGAGAGGTGAGGGGGGGGAGGGGAGAAGAGTGTGTTGTATTTGTTGTGGCAGAAGGGGGGAAACGTGTCCTGATTCCAGGAAATGCCTTGGTGAATGAACTGGTCCGGTGAGTTCAGCCCGGGAGGGAGGGAGAAGGAGAGCAAGGGGTGTCCTTTAGCTCCAGTTCTCTTGTGTTTTTGTTTAATAAGTGACTCAGTGACTCAGACATGAGTGTTGTCACTCTCTCCCCTCCATTCTTGGTGTGTGTTCTCCTCACCCTTTCGTCCTGGCTTTTTGCCCACTGTAAACACAGATTGCTGTCTTCTGTATTGAATCTTTTCACTCCTGTTGCACACCACCCTGTGTGTTTGGTCCACCCTATGGTCAGTCAGAGAGAGAGCCACTGGGAATGTTTCACCACAGTGTTCTTTGACTGAACACAAACCCAACCTGATTTAATATAGGCTTGTCACCAGCAGCAGTGTGTGTCTGTGTAGGGTTGGGCTGATAGACTATATGATAACATTGACTATTGGTGATATTTGAACTTTACAATTCAAAACTGTGCAGTCGTATCAATATGTTCAGCATGAAGTCTAAACGAATAAACCCTTTTTTTCCCGTCATAAGTATTTTTTTAATGAGAAGACGACTATAAGATCATAAATAAGCACAGTGGAATTATTTTGTCATTTTTTACAATGCAACACGATAATATCAGATATCGACAATATTTGGAGTAGCATATCGTGAAATAGGTCTGGCCAAATATCGCCCAACCCTAGTGTGTGGGGGATGTTGCCTCACTCAGAGGAAGCCTGCTTGCCTCTACAGAGCCACACAGCCAGAGAGAGAGGAGGGCTCTGAACAATCAGACATGACGCATGCCTCTGACTCAGTTGCCTGCCCCCCCACCCCCCCAAAAGGCGTTTTGTGGCCTGCATGCACGTGGGTGAGAGCAGTTCTCCGCTGAAGTGAGGTAGTTAGCGTCCCTGGTCCAAAGTAGTTCACTGTAAGGCAGTGTTCCCCAATTGGTGGCCTGCGGGTGGTTTTTATTTGGCCACCCAAGTTTCCAAATATTTTAGTTTTCTTTTGTTGCGTTTTCATTGTTGGAAGTAAGACAGTAAAAACACCAGGAAATCACCTCCAATTGATTTTAATTTAGCAATTAAGCAAGGTTTGAAATGTTTTACTCAAATATTATATCTGCTTGGGCTTCTTGTGGTCAATTTGCAGTCTACTAATTATTTGTAATTATGTTCCGGCCCCTCAACCACCCGCCCAAGACTAAATTGGCCCGCGGCTGAATCTAGTTGATGATCCCCGACGTAGGGAATGGGGTGTTATTTGGGACACAGACATAGCCTAATTCCTGGCCAGGCTGACCGAAAACATGTGGTGTCCATTGCAGACCCCCACTAGGTGAACATGTGATGGTCCACTCCACTGTCTGACGCACGCCATACTGTAGATGTCACAGATGCTACCTCTCTTGGACTGACGGAAAGAGTTCAAATGAAATGGGCTCGGCCCATTAATCTATAGGCCGTGTATTTCCTTCAACATCATCAAACCATTAGTTTGTTTCTCGAATGTTTCGGAATTATTAAATTCAGATTTTTGTGGCATGACTAACATTCAATATAGTTTGTCCAAATATGAAATTCCAGAATGAAGAGTACTTTTGATTGCCGATAGAACAGTGCACTAGACCCATCTGTCTGTCTGGTGGCTGACCTGCCTATACTGTGCCCCTCCCCTGTCTCTCCATCCCTCGCTAGCTTGCTATGAAAGATGCGAGTTCTCGGAAGTACGGCAACTAATCAGTCTCCTCCTTTCCAAAAGTAAAGAATCTTAGGAGTCAATTCCGAGCAGGCATTGAATTTTAACCTGTCTGGGGTATGTGGGACGCGCACTCATAGGACTTCATGTTACACAATACATGTATGTTTTGCTCGATAAAGTTCATATTTATATCCAAAAACCCCATTTTACATTGGTGTATAATGTTCAGAAATGTTTTGCCTCCCAAAACTTCCGGTGAATGAGCACATCAATTTACAGAAATACTCATCATAAACGTTGATAAAATATGAAATTGTTATTCAAAGAATTATAGACACACTTCTCCTTAATGCAACCGCTGTGTCAGATTTCAAAAAAGCTTTACAGCGAAAGCAAACTTTGCAATAATCTGAGTACAGCGTTCAGACAAGAAACCAAACCCGGCATTTTGTGGCGTCAACAAAACTCTGAAATAATATTATAAATATTCACTTACCTTTGATGATCTTCGTCGGAATGCACTCCCAGGAATCCCAGTTCCCCAATAAATGTTCATTTGTTTCGATAAAGTCCATATATATGTCCAAATACCTCCTTTTTGTTTGCGCGTTCGGTCGAGTACTCCAAATGCGCTGTGCTCGCACATTAAGTTAAGACAAAAAGTCAAAAAAGTTATATTACAGTTCGTAGAAACATGTCAAACGATGTATAGAATCAATCTTTAGGATGTTTTTATCATAAATCTTCCATAATATTCCAACCGGACAAGACCTTTGTCTTCAAAAAAGAAAAGGAACACAGCTAACTCTCACGTGAGTTTGCACCACTGAGCTCATGTCATTTTCTCATTCATCTACTTTCAGGAGCTCTTATTCTCTCCCTATTCACAGTAGAAGCATGAAACAATGTTCTAAAGACTGTTGACATCTAGTGGAAGCCTTAGGAAGTGCAAAATGAACCCTAAGTCAATGTATACTGTATAGGCAATCACTTGAAAAACTACAAACCTCAGATTTCCACACTTCCTGGTTGGATTTTTCTCAGGTTTTTGCCTGCCATATGAGTTCTGTTGTACTCACAGACATCATTCAAACAGTTTTAGAAACTTCAGAGTGTTTTCTTTCCAAATCTACTATTAATATGCATATCCTACCTGAGCCTGAGTAGCAGGCAGTTTACTTCGGGCACGCCTTTCATCCGGACGTGAAAATACTGCCCCCTACCCTAGAAAAGTTAACACTCAGAAATGGTGGTCAGTGGGAGTTGACGTTCGAGGAGTCGTGGAATCAATTATTTTTCCAGTCTGCTCTCCACCACTGTCATCATCGTTAAGTTGGAAAAATGGCAGAGAAAGGCAAGTGACAGCAGTGAAGTCCTGTTTGGCAGTACTGTGAAGTTAAATGAGAAGGAAATACAAACTTTGCGAGGTGGAATTGAGGTCAATTAATGGTAGCACAGATGCAATGCTTAACCATCTGAAAGGAACGCACCGTGAGACCCAAACCAATGCTGGCAGCAGCAAAGCTGCATTGTGAATTCACATGGACATTTCACAAAAGAACTATGTAAAAATGTGTTTTGCTGTTTAACCTCTCTAGGGTAGGTGGGACGAAATCGTCCCAACTACGTAACAGCCAGTGGAATCCTGTGGCGCGTTATTCAAATACCTTAGAAATGCTATTACTTCAATTTCTCAAACATATGACTATTTTACACCATTTTAAAGACAAGACTCTCGTTAATCTAACCACACTGTCCGATTTCAAAAAGGCTTTACAACGAAAGCAAAACATTAGATTATGTCAGCAGAGTACCCAGCCAGAAATAATCAGACACCCATTTTTCAAGCTAGCATATAATGTCACATAAACCCAAACCACAGCTAAATGCAGCACTAACCTTTGATCTTCATCAGATGACACTTCTAGGACATTATGTTATACAATACATGCATGTTTTGTTCAATCAAGTATTTATATCAAAAACCAGCTTTTTACATTAGCATGTGACGTTCAGAACTAGCATACCCCCGCAAACTTCCGGTGAATTTACTAAATTACTCACGATAAACGTTCACAAAAAGCATAACAATTATTTAAAGAATTATAGATACAGAACTCCTCTATGCACTCGCTATGTCCGATTTTAAAATAGCTTTTCGGTGAAAGCACATTTTGCAATATTCTAAGTAGATAGCCCGGCATCACAGGGCTAGCTATTTAGACACCCAGCAAGTTTAACACTCACCAAAGTCAGATTTACTATAAGAAAAATGTTATTACCTTTGGTGTTCTTCGTCAGAATGCACTCCCAGGACTTCTACTTCAATAACAAATGTTGGTTTGGTCCCAAATAATCCATAGTTATATCCAAATAGCGGCGTTTTGTTTGTGCGTTCAAGACACTATCCGAAAGGGTAAATAAGGGTTATGCGCCCAACGCGTTTCGTGACAAAAAAATTCTAAATATTCCATTACCGTACTTCGAAGCGTGTCAACCGCTGTTTAAAATCAATTTTTATGCCATTTTTCTCGTAAAAAAATGATAATATTCCGACCGGGAAAGCGTGTTTACGTTCAAAGAGAGAGAAAATAAAAACATGGGATCCCCTCGTGCACGAGCCTCAGTCTGATGGTCATCTGATCGGCCACTTACCAAAGGCGCTAATGTTTTTCAGCCAGCGGCTGGAATTACATCATTCAGCTTTTTCCCGGGTTCTGAGAGCCTATGGGAGCCGTAGGAAGTGTCACGTTACAGCAAAGATCCTAAATTTTCAATAAACAGAGCCAAGAAGCTCAAGGAATGGTCAGAGAGGGTACTTCCTGTACAGAATCTTCTCAGGTTTTTGCCTGCCATATGAGTTCTGTTATACTCACAGACACCATTCAAACAGTTTTAGAAACTTTAGGGTGTTTTCTATCCAAAGCCAATAATTATATGCATATTCTAGTTTCTGGGCAGTAGTAATAACCAGATTAAATCGGGTACGTTTTTTATCCGGCCGTGTAAATACTGCCCCCTAGCCCTAACAGGTTAAACATCAAGAACATTTTTCCATTTGGTCACATCCCTAGTCACAAGTAGTCATTTGGGACTTACTCATAGCCGGATGTCTCTTACTGCGCTGGTGTGTGGAGTGGGATCCTCTGACCTACGTTCCTACTGGCTGCAGTTACCTCCCCTGGAAAACACAAATAATTATTTACCTTCTAGATGGAGTAGATTAGCCTAGTAGATACAGTACCTCTATTTTGTAACCTAACATGAGGTGTGTATGTGTCCCCCCCAAATAGCACCCTATTCCCCGTGGCGCTCATTAAAAAGTAGTGCACTATATAGGGAATAGGCTGCCATTTAGGACAAGTTTTACCCCCCTCTGGTGTTCAAGTGTCAGTCACTGCCAGAACCTGATTTCCTGGCCTCGACTAGGCCCCTCGGTAACCAGAGCCACTTCCTCCCTTCTCTCACAACATTCCTCGGCAGTCTGTGGTGATCTATGTCCAGGTCCAAGGTCAACTGTTATTCCAGAGCCCAGAGCAGTGGGGGTGTGTGGTAAGACACACACACACACACCGGTAGGCTGGAAGTCAGCCAGCGGCAGCGTTTATCTTCACCCCTTGTAGGAATCTGCCTCTGCTGAGTCGTATTTACGAAGTGCATCAGAGTTGGAGACAGTGCTGATCTTGGATCAGGTCCCCCCAATCCATATAATCGAAACTGATCCTAGATCAGCACAGCAGCACTCCCCCTCTTGAGACTTTGTGAATACGGGCCCTGGTGTATTAAGTAGGTTGTAAAAATGTGTTGTTGACCTTTTGGACCGTAGCAGGAAATAATTTGTCATAGCGATTTATGCTTTTAATGCCGTTTTTTTTTTTGTCTTTTTGAAGTGTGGTTGTGTAATGCACCAAGACAGAGCTATCAAAACCTAACGCATACGGGCTCTGTTCAAACGTAGTGCACCGTGTAGGCAATAGGGTGCCATTTGGGATGCATCCAGACTGGGTTAACTTTTCTATGGATGCTGTTAGTCGAGAAAAATAACAAGGTCTAACCTGGAGCTAACTTAGTTTAATCATCAGCAGTCACAATGGATGTGTTTTGGCCATCAAGCCTTGGTCAGCGACTTTGTCAGGTACTCAACGAGCCACTTCCACTCCTGAGGAGATTAGTATTTTTTTACATTTACATGTCCATTGTCTGCTGGATTAACGTTGTGTACAGGTTCCTCCTTTCCAATTGAAACCAAACCTGTGTTACTGTCACTTATCAGGCTGATGGTGTGAAGGTGAGAATGGGCCCAAGTTGACCTGATTAGGGAGTACGTCTCAAATGGCACCCTATTCCCTATAGTGCGGTACTTTTGAACTGGTCAGAAGTAGTGCACTACGTAAGGAATAAGGTGCCATTTGGGATGCCGCCTAGGTGTTAAAAAAAATTATTCTTCAAACATGGGAAACCACAGGAAAACCTAGTGAAAGACAACAGGACTGGTGTGGCCTCTCTTTGCCTGAGCTAATCATGTTTGCTCAGAGTTATCTTATCTAGTCAAATAGGTTCAGTCAGCAGTTGAGGTTTTAAAGAATCGCAATAAACTAGACCCAATAGTGGAGCAATAGCACACAGTGGGGGACAAATGCTGTACTTTGTACTGTGTGTGTGTGTGTGTCCTTGGATTCCCTGATTTGTTGTTGCCTGGCTGTTGTGAACCATCTGGTGGTGCTGTGTATACGTCGGCAGGTTCCTGGTCCCAGAGAACACTGCATCCCGACCCAGCTGGAGCCTCAGCCTGGTGTTGTGGCTAGCTAGAAGCTACCTAACGAACAGCCTCTGTCCCCCATAGAGGGAGCCCTCCCGTCTGTACCTGCCACAGACGCCTCCCTCATCCTCTGTCCTCCTCCTGTGTCTGTAAGAGCTGGGTGGTGGTGTTATGTTTAAAACAGGGAGGGAGTTGTCCTGGATTTGAGCATTATGTCCAATGAGGAAACGCTCACTTTCATTACAAGCACATGCAACACATTTTGAAAATGTTTTCCGTTGTGTGCCCCAATGAACACTATCCTGTTTGTGGAGGGCCTGTCAGTTCCTTAGTGGACGTCGTCATCCTCCTGTCTGCTGCTACTGCTGCTTGGTCCCATTGTCTGTCCCTGTCGACCTCTTCTGTACTGCAGCCTCAGTCGACCACACACAAACACACACACACACTGTATGACACACAATGAAAATGCATGATTTTTTTTTACCCAAGATAATTGTAAGATATGAATCAGTGATTCATATTGTCCTTCAAATTTCTGAAGAGGCAACGGCACACCATGTCTGTGTGCGCGCGTTTTGGTCTACCACTTTGTGTAGCCGTTTGCGACGACAAGAATGTAATGACAACCATTGTCGACTTTGGAAATGTTCGCAAAAACCTTGTCAATTTAAACATTAACTACAAAGTAGCCTCTGCCTACCTGGCAGGATGATATCGTGATTATTTGCATCAGTCCAGTGGTCATTTGATTTGCAAACTCAATCACATGAGCGCTACAGAAACATTGCTAGCCAAACAGTCTCTGGCTAGTGGTCGTCTGATGTGATTCAAGCATTGTTGTCGACTTTTAACATCCAATTTTGTTATTCTATTAGTGTGATTTTGAGTGCATTTTTTTTTTTTTTTTTTGAAAAACAGGGGAAAACAAAATGTAATTTGGGGGGAAAACTACGCAATCAGGCAAAAGATTAAACCACTTCTTGAGCCTTACCAGTGCAGTGCTTGACTAATTTCCACTAGACTTATATAGCTCTGTCTCTGAATGCAACCCGCTATTTGGTCATCAGCAGCAGCTCTGTGCTGTATCATGTCTAGCATTATATTCAGGAAGTCTGTACTCTGTTATAAGAAACGTTCAATAACTGTTTTGGCCGGTGCTTTGACCCGAGTGGGCAGGTAGCAGACAAGTTAAAATTCCTCTCTCCTGTTATCATCCCAGACAGAGGTCTGTCAGTGTATGGGTGTTTCCCCTCCAGGGAGGCCTAGGCAGCGATCATGTGCTTGGTTAACTGCTTAGTTAACTGCTAACTCAGAAAGGTTGACTCATCAGGAATGTGGTTAGTCGAGCGAGATCCGTACACTGGTGTATGTGTGACTGGCCAGAGTTTTTAAAGAGAATCCCTCATGATCAATACTTTGGTTGGTCACATTGCTGTGTCTTTGTACTCTGTCTCCAACACACTGTCCTTGTGTTGTAGAAGCCTGGGGGAGAGGCGGCATAGGAACACTGTGTTCCACCAGCAGCCAGATGATGCCAAACGTACCACACACACCCACACAAAACCTCCCACATCCTGAAACACTCCAGAGACCAGAGACTTCCAAGGAATGGGATAGTCTGTGTCTTACCAGGGACCCGCATAAACCAATTAGACACACACAGGCTCTGCCAAAACCCCAGCGATGGTTACCTCTTAACCCACCTCTCTCTCTCTCACTCACTCACTCACTCACTCACTCACTCACTCACTCACTCACTCACTCACTCACTCACTCACTCTCTCACACACACACATGGTTGGGTCAATTTCAGTTCCATTCCGAAAGTAAACCAGATTTGGAACTGGCGTTTCAGTATCGTCCTTGAAATGACAGATATTGAAATGACAGAACCCTGACCGATACAGACAAAGCCTTTTTTTATGATGGGCCAGGGGGGGAATAACTGGAGGGCTGTTCCTCCTTTTGGACTCAGATTTTAGCTTTTTTGTACACTTGTAATGGCCATTTCCTCCAATCTAGAGCAAAAAAATTCCTTGTATATAAACTCAGCAACAAAAAAAAAACGGCCCTTTTTCAGGACCCTGTCTTTCAAAGATAATTCGTAAAAATCCAAATAACTTCGCAGATCTTCATTGTAAAGGGTTTAAACACTGTTTCCCATGCTTGTTCAATTAACCATAAACAATTCATGAGCATGCACCTGTGGAACGGTCGTTAAGACACTAACAGCTTATTAAGGTCACAGTTATGAAAACTTAGGACACTAAAGAGGCCTTTCTACTGACTCTGAAAAACACCAAAAGAAAGATGACCAGGGTCCCTGCTCATCTGCCTGAACGTGCCTAAGGCATGCTGCAAGGAGGCATGAGGACTGCAGATGTGGCCAGGGCAATAAATTGCCATGTTCGTACTGTGAGACGCCTAAGACAGCATTACAGGGAAGAAGGGAGGACAGCTAATCGTCCTCGACGGTGGCAGACCACGTGTAAAAACACCTGCACAGGATCAGTGCATCCGAACATCACACCTGCGGGACAGGTACAGGATGGCAACAATTGCCTGAGTTACACCAGGAACGCACAACCCCTCCATCAGTGCTCAGACTGTCCGCAATAGGCTGAGAGAGGCTGGACTGAGGGCTTGTAGGCCTGTTGTCTGGTGAGGACCTGCCTTACATCACCGGCAACAACGTCGACTATGGGCACAAACCCACCGTCGCTGGACCAGACAGAACTGGCAAAAAGTGCTCTTCACTGACGAGTTGCGGTTTTGTCTCAACAGGGTTGATGACCGGATTCGCGTTTATTGTCGAAGGAATGAGCATTACACCGAGGCCTGTACTCTGGAGCGGGATCAATTTGGAGGTGGAGGGTCCGTCATGGTCTTGGGCGGTGTGACACAGTATCATCGGACTGAGCTTGTCATTGCAGGCAATCTCAACGCTGTGCGTTACAGGGAAGACATCCTCCTCCCTCATGTAGTACCCTTCCTGCAGGCTCATCCTGACATGACCCTCCAGCATGACAATGCCACCAGCCATACTGCTCATTCTGTGCGTGATTTCCTGCAAGACAGGAATGTCAGTGTTCTGCTATGGCCAGCAAAGAGCCCGGATCTCAATCCCATTGAGCATGTCTGGGATCTGTTGGATCGGAGGGTGAGGGCTAGGGCCGTTCCCCCCAGAAATGTCTGGGAACTTACAGATGCCTTGGTGGAAGAGTGGGGTAACATCTCACAGCAAGAACTTGCAAATCTGGTGCAGTCCATGAGGAGGAGATGCACTGCAGTACTTAATGCAGCTGGTGGCCACACCAGATACTTACTTTTAATTTTGACACCCCCCCCCTTTGTTCATGGACACATTATTCAATTTCTGTTAGTCACATGTCTGTGGAACTTGTTCAGTTTATGTCTCAGTTGTTGAATCTTGTTATGGTCATACAAATATGTACACATGTTAACCCCTCTAGGGAAGGTGAGACGAAAAAGTTTTCAAACATAGGACTATTTTACACCATTTTATAGATATACTTCTCCTGAATCGGACCACGTTGTCCGATTTCCAAAAGGCTTTACAGCGAAAGCTTAACATTAGATTATGTTAGGAGAGTACATAGACACAAATAATCACACAGCCATTTTCCAAGCAAGCATATATGTCACATAAACCCAACCACAGCAAAATGCAGCACTAACCTTTGATGATCTTCATCAGATGACACTCCTAGGACATTATGTTATACAATACATGCATGTTTTGTTCAATCAAGTTCATATTTATATAAAAAAACTGCTTTTTACATTAGCATGTGATGTTCAGAACTAGCATACCTACCCAAAACTGCCGGTGAATTTACTAAATTACTCATGATAAACGTTGACAAAATACATAACAATTATTTTAAGTATTGTAGATACAGAACTCCTTTATGCAATCGCTATGTCCGATTTTAAAATAGCTTTTTGGCGAAAGCACATTTTGCAATATTCTGAGTACATAGCTCGGCCATCACGGCTAGCTATTTTGACATCCGCCAACTTCGGGGTCACCTAAACTCAGAATTACTATTAGAAAAATTGGATTACCTTTGCTGTTCTTCGTCAGAATGCACTCCCAAAACTTCTACTTCAACAACAAATGTTGTTTTGGTTCCAAATAATCCATAGTTATATCCAAATACCTCCGTTTTGTTCGTGCGTTCAGGTCACTATCAGAAGGGTAACGCGCGAGCGCATTTCATGACAAAGAAAATCTAAATATTCCATTACCGTACTTAGAAGCATGTCAAACGCTGTTTAAAATCAATTTTTATGCTATTTTTCTCACAAAATAGTGATAATATTCCAACCGGGCAACGTTGTATTCATTCAAAGACTGAAAAAAAAATTGAGAAGTCTCGTGACCGCGCATCTCCAGTCTCACTGTCCCCAGGCTGACCACTTACAAACTCTGCTGCTGTACTTTGCCCAGAGACAGCAGACACCTCATTCCACTTTCTGGCGGCTTTAGAGAGCCAATAGAAGCCTTAGAAAGTGTCACGTTACAGCACAGATGCTGTAATGTTGATAGAGATGCAACAGAAGGACAACAAATTGTCAGACAGGGCACTTCCTGTATGCAATCTTCTCAGGTTTTGGCCTGCCATATGAGTTCTGTTATACTCACAGGCACCATTCAAACAGTTTTAGAAACTTTAGGGTGTTTTCTATCCAAATCTACTAATTATATGCATATTCTAGTTTCTGGGCAGGAGTAGTAACCAGATTAAATCGGGTATGTTTTTTATCCGGCCGTGAAAATACTGCCCCCTATCCCAAATAAGTTAAGTTTGCTGAAAATAAACGCAGTTGACAGTGAGAGGAAGTTTCTTTTTTTGCTGAGTTTAGCTTTCTGTGAGTATATCATTTATTTCTCACCTCAATATTAAGGGTTCATGGCACCACTTTACAACCGGAGTATGGTGTAGTAGCCTATGGTTTTGAAGTGCCCGCAGAGCGCGCCATTGGCAGTGCATAAGGTTGGTTGCTCCTGCTGGAGAACGCTGCTCACAGAGTCACCCCACAGAGTCACCCCACAGAGTCACCCCACAGAGTCACCCCACAGAGTCACCCCACAGCGTGTGTATATATTAAGATGTGGGATATAAAGAAAGTCAGTTATTAGCTGATGTAAAATGTCACCACGCTTCCTTTTGTTGATATTATATTTCTGAAGCCGGGGCACAGGTCAGAGGATGTTGAAATGAAATGTTCATAAACCTTCCTCGACGTGTTTTACAGCTTTGGGTTTATGGGTGACTAAGTAAAATGACGATAACATGAAGAACATAGACTCAGGAAGTTCCTATGGTGGTGATAATTATGATACGATGGTGATGATTTAAAAAGGGTTGTGATATGTCTAGGCTTGCAAAGGGGAGGGTATATTAGTAGTTTACCAGTAATCTACCAGAATTTTGTTTACTTTCAAGGAATATATTTTGTCATTTGACATCGTGGCCTTTTTGGGAACTTCAGATTATCACAGGTGTCTGTAATTATCTCTGGCCCCCTATATGGCTTTATCGCATGTCTTTAAAAAAAAGCACTAAATCAAATATGATACTTTTTTTTAAAACAGCTGTAAAATATTAGCCTAAATATAAACCATCAACTTATTGAATACTATTGAGGGTTTCAGCATAATTTTAACATTTATTTTACTATGTCTGTCTTAGTACATGTTTTAAGGCCAAACCGATGGCAGTTGTGAACAAAAACGACAGTTGGAAGAGTTGCGGAGCTAATGGAAAATGCCATTGTTGATTTACATACTTTTATCATTATTAGGCTATTTTCTCTTAACTTACAGTCTGTCCACTAGAAGCTCATGGACAATATGGACACAGATAGAAAAATGTATACAATATATGAGAAAGTTATTCAAGTATAAATTGCCAAAGTTACCATAGATTGCCATGGATTGCATGTTACTTACCAAAATTACTGAAGATTCTGGTAACTGGTAAATTAGTGGGAGCTTTGCAACCCTATATGTCTGACAAAGATGCTAATGACGGTCTGTCTGTCTCCCCCCTCTTTTCCTAGAGAGGCTAGTGAGGAGTGCAATGGAATCAGCGGTGCTCTCTCAGTGGAGTCGTCCGCGCCGCCGTCGAGACTGAACAACTGGTGTCCCGCGGCCACTGCCGCCCCTACCCCAACCCTTACCCCTGCTCCGGCCCCTGTGCCCGCGCCCCCAGTCACCTCCGCAAGAATGGGGGACGGCCTGGACGCAACCACAGTGCAGATGTCTTCGTCAGGCAGCAGTAGCAGCAGCCAGGGGGGGCAGCCCCAGCCCTCCACCTACGTGCCCACAGTGCCAGAGTTTAACCCACCGCCCCCGGAGTACATCAACCCGTCGCAGCCCAAGCGGCAGACCAACCAGCTGCAGTACCTGCTCAAGGCGGTGCTGAAGACCCTGTGGAAGCACCACTTTTCCTGGCCCTTCCAGGCACCTGTTGACGCTGTCAAACTCAACCTGCCGGTGAGTAGTGTGTTTGGCTGGCTGGCTTTCTGGCTGGCTGGTGTCACGCTATGTGGACTAGAAAAGGAGAAACGAACGACCTGAAAATAGTCTTTGGAAGTTTGATTAATTTAGTTGAATTCACTAAATAGTCTTTAGATCAGGTTTGGGTTGTAGTATACCTACAGGAAGGTAATTCTCCAGGAACAGGGTTGGAGAACCCTGCTTTAGACTTCTATCCTGACTACCCATCCACATCGCTCTGACCAAACGCCACACTCAGTGTTTCTTCTCCACCATGAGTCCGGTTTTGCATTTTCTCCCTGACATTTTATAAACTGCGAACACGTTCTGACCGTTTTGGTCCCAGATACAGAAGGGTTGGGCCAGATTCGTCATAGTGACACGAGGAATAAATACACAATGAATAACGCGAAACGTTGAGTCAAAGTAACATGGCTATATACAGGCAGTACCAGTACTGAGTCGGTGTACAAGGTAATTAACGTAGCTATGTGCATATGCACTCAATGACCAGTTTATTAGGGATACCATCTAGTACCGGTTCTGATTCTCTTTTACCTCCAGAACAGCCTGAATTCTTCGGGGCATGGACTCGTTGCTCAATTGGTATCAAGTGACCTAACGTGCCAGGAAAACATGCCCTATACCGTTACACCACCGGCACCAGCCTGTACCGTTGACACCAGGCGGGGTGGGGCCGTGGACTCATGCTGCTTACACCAAATTCTAATTCTGCCATCAGCATGACGCAACAGGGACCGGGATTTGTCGGACCAGGCACTGTTTTTCCACTTAGGTAGTCCAGTGTTGGTGATTGCGTACCCACTGGAGCCGCTTCTTCCTGTTTTTAACTGATTGGAGTGGAACACGGTGTGGTCGTCTGCTGCAATAGCCTATCCGTGACAAGGATCGATGAGTTGTGCATTCTGAGATGCCGTTCTGCACACCAGCGTTGTACTGCGCTATTATTTGCCTGTTTGTGGCCCGCCTGCTAGCTTGCACCATTTTTGCCGTTCTCCTTTGACCTCTCTCATCAACGAGCTGTTTTCACCCACAGGACTGCCGCTGACTGGATGTTTTTTGTTTGTCGCGCCATTCTCTGTAAACCCTAGACACAGTCGTGCTTGAAAAGCCCAGGAGGCAGGACAGTTCTGAGGTACTAGAACCGGCGCGCCTGGCACCGACGATCATGCCACGCTCTAATTTGCCTAGGTCACTCGTTTTGCCCATTCTAACGTTCAATCAAACGGTAACTGGATGCTTGTCTGCCTGCTTTATATAGCGATCCACGACCACATCACTCACCGTCTGCAGGAGCGAACCCTTTCCATGAATGGGGTGGTATACCTAATAAACTGGCCAAGGTGTGGGTAGGCGTAAAGTGACTATGCAACAGGATAGGTAATAGACAGTAGCAGAAGTGTATGTGGTGAGCGTGTTAGGCCTTAGATTGCATCTGTGCGTATGCTGTGTGTGTGTTGGTATGTCTGTGGGTAGAGTCCAGTGTTTGTCCATAGTCGGTGCATGACAGTTGGTGCAAAAAAGGGTAAATGCAGGTATTCCGGGTAGCCATTTGATTAGCTATTTAGCAGTCTTGTTTAGTTGTCTTACGGCTTGGGGGTAGAAGCTGTTCAGGGTTCCTGTTGGTTCCTGACTTTGTGCACTGGTTCCGCTTGCCGTGCGGTAGCAGAGAGAACAATCTATACAATTTCCAGTGAGTGCTTGTTTTCCCTTTTCTAGTTAACGCCCTTAACTCTGCACCCCAAAGAGCTTTTTTTGCAAGGAGTATTGAGTTAATTATTAATTCTAGTAGTGTTTCCATGTGTGGCCATGCCACCTAAGCACCCAACATGCACACTTGGCAGATTCCTCTGTCTGTGACTGTCCTGTTTTAATTGAATTATACATAAACATTTCAGGACTACTACAAGATTATTAAAGTTCCTATGGATATGGGAACGATCAAGAAGCGACTTGAGAACAGCTACTACTGGAACGCCCAAGAATGTATTCAAGACTTCAACACCATGTTCACCAACTGCTACATTTACAACAAGGTAACGATGCAGTAATGCACCGTAGCTGTTGTCAAACACCACCATAGAAATATAATCTATAGAAAGGGCTTGGAACCGCTAACCCTGACAATTTGAATGAGGTGGTTCATTTGATGACCACCACACCCCGTATATTTAGAGTTGAGCGTACTTTTAGAGTGGACGCTGTTTTAAAATGGATGCTTTTTCCTAGGTAGTGCTAGATAAATGTACGTCTGGGTCCGAGGTAGTGCTAGGTCTGTGCACGTCTAGGTCCTAGGTATGTCTAGGCTTTGGTTTCTGGTACTATATTAACATGGAGTGTCTGTCTCCCCATGCCTGCAGCCTGGAGATGACATAGTGTTAATGGCTGAGCAGCTGGAGAAGATGTTTCTCCAGAAGATTACTGAGATGCCCCAGGACGAGACGGAGATTGCTGTCATGACCGGCAAGGGACGAGGCCGGGGCCGACGGGAAGGAGGTAGGGTACAGCACACGCACACAGGCACACACTGAAACAAGTACACGCCCCTGGCCTGGGGTTTCCAATACCCTTTTCACACTACTGAACTGTGCTGTGCTGGCCAGGTTACACGTCCACCATAGTTGCTGGAAGTTGTCTTTTGTCATTTTTTTATTTTTATTTTTTTCATGTTGTTTCAAGTGAGAAACCTCCACTTTTCAAACTAAATAAAAGGAAGAATTATCACTGTGAATCATCATAATGTTTGTGTCAATTAATCCCATAAGGGATGGGTCGCCAACTTGCACCAAAATACATTTAAGTTAATTCAATTTAGGGTTGGGCAGTATCCACATTTTTGTACCGTCATATCGTTTTTGTACCATACCGGGTATACGGTATTACCGTAAGTGCACACAAGGGTTGCAGTTTAAAAATAAATAATATTTCATTATTTATACGCACAAAACTATTTAGGAAACCAAGATCTTTAGGGCCCTGTAAAATCCATTAAAAAGTATTTGCCTCATTCCGTTTTATTTGTTCCCAAATTACATTTCCCTATTTTAGTTCTGTTTCCCCCATTCACACCCCCCAAACACTTATGTTCCTCTTTTTCACTACAAAACATAGAAATTAGAGGTCGACCGATTAGGATGTTTCAACACCGATACCGATTATTGGAGGACCAAAAAAAAAAAGCAGATGCAGATTTAAAAAAGATATATATATATATTTGTAATAATGACAATTACAACAATACTGAATGAACAATGAACACTTTTATTTTAACTTCATAAAAAAAATCGATTTAGTCTCAAATAAATAATGTAACATGCTCAATTTGGTTTAAATAATGCAAAAACAGTGTTGGAGAAGAAAGTAAAAGTGCAATATGTGCCATGTAGGAAAGCTAATGTTTAAGTTCCTTGCTCAGAACATGAGAACGTATGAAAGCTGGTGGTTCAATATTCCCAGTTAAGAAGTTTTAGGTTGTAGTTATTATAGGAATTATGATGCGTCGACTATTTCCCTCTAAACCATTTGTATTTCATATACCTTTGACTATTGGATGTTCTAATAGGCACTTTAGTATTGCCAGCCTAATCTCAGGAGTAGATGGGCTTGAAGTCATAAACAGCGCTGTGATACAAGCATTGCTAAGAGCTGCTGGAAAATGCAGTTAAGTTTGAATGAATGCTTACGAGCCTGCTGCCGCCTTCCACCGCTCAGTCAGACTGCTCTATCAAATCATAGACTTAATCATAATATAATAAACACACAGAAATATGAGCCTTAGGTCATTAATATGGTCTAATCCGGAAACGATCATTTCGAAAACAAAATGTTTATTCTTTCAGTGAAATACGGAACCGTTCTGTATTTTATCGAACGAGCGGCAACCCTAAGTCTAAATATTGCTGTTACATTGCAGTCTTCAATGTTATGTCATTATTATGTAAAATTCTGGCAAATTAGTTCGCAACGAGCCAGGCGACCCAAACTGTTGCATATACCCTGACTCTGCGTGCAATGAACGCAAGAGAAGTGACACAATTTGCCTAGTTAATATTGCCTGCTACATGAATTTCTAAATATGCAGGTTTAAAAAAAATGTACTTCTGTGTATTGATTTGAATAAAGGCATTGATGTTTATGGTTAGGTACATTCGTGCAACGATTGTGCTTTTTTCGCAAATGCGCTTTTGTTAAATCATCACCCGTTTGGCGAAGTAGGCTGTGATTCGATGATAAAATAACATTATATGTAACGCAGGACAAGCTAGTTAACCTAGTAATATCGTCAACCATGTGTAGTTAACTAGTGATTATGTGAAGATTGATTTTGTTTTTATAAGATAAGTTTAATGCTAGCTAGCAACTTACCTTGGCTCCTTGCTGCACTCACACAAGATGGTCAGCCTGCCACGCAGTCTCTTCGTGGAGTGCAATGTAATCGGCCATAAATGCCGATCACCGATTGTTATGAAGACTTGTTATCGGCCCTAATTAACCTCTCTGGGGTATGTGGGCTAGCGTCCCACTCGCCAACAGCCAGTGGAATAGCCGAGCGCCAAATTCAAAACAACAATCTCATAATTCAAATTTCTCACACATACAAGTATTATACACCATTTTAAAGAAACTTCTCGTTAATCCAACCACAGTGTCCGATTTCAAAAAGGCTTTACGGCGAAAGCATACCATTAGATTATGTTAGGACAGCATCTAGACAAGAAAAACCCCACAGCCATTTTCCAAGCAAGGAGAGGTGTCACAAAAAAACAGAAATACAGCTAAAATTAATCACTAACCTTTGACGATCTTCTTCAGATGACACTCCCAGGACTCAATGTTACACAATACATGTATGTTTTGCTCGATAAAGTTCATATTTATATCCAAAAACCCCATTTTACATTGGCGTGTAATGTTTTGCCTCCAAAACTACCGGTGAATGAGCACATCAATTTACAGAAATACTCATCATAAACATTGATAAAATATACAACTGTTATGCATAGAATTAAAGATAAACTTCTCCTTAATGCAACCGCTGTGTCAGATTTCAAAAAAGCTTTACGGTAAAAGCACACCTTGCAATAATCTCTGAGTACAGCGCTCAGTCACCAAAACAAGCCATACAGATACCCGCCATGTTGCAGAGTCAACAGAAGTCAGAAATAGCATTATAAATATTCACTTACCTTTGATGATCTTCATCGGAATGCACTCCCAGGATTTCCCAGTTCCACAATAAATATTTGTTTTGTTTCGATAAAGTCCATATTTATGTCCAAATACCTCCTTTTTGTTCGCGCGTTCAGTTCACTATTCCAAATGCAGGAGGACAAAAAGTAAAAAAAGTTGCATTACAGTTTGTAGAAACATGTCAAGCGAGGTATAGAATCAATCTTAAGGATGTTTTTATCATAATTCTTCAATAATATTCCAACCGGACTATTCCTTTGTCTTCAGAAATGAAAAGGAACTCAGCACGCTCTCACGGCTGCGCGCATGACTGAGCTCATGCCATTCTGTCAGACACCTGATTCCAATAGCGCTTATTCTCTCCCCATTCACAGTTGAAGCTTGAAACAACGTTCTCAAGACTGTTGACATCTAGTGGAAGCCTTAGGAAGTGCAATATGACCCCATAGACACTGTATATTGGATAGACAATCACTTGAAAAACTACAAACCTCAGATTTCCCACTTCCTGGTTGGATTTTTCTCAGGTTTTCGCCTGCCATATGAGTTCTGTTATACTCACAGACATCATTCAAACAGTTTTAGAAACTTCAGAGTGTTTTCTATCCAAATCTACTAATAATATGCATATTCTAGCTTCTGGGCCTGAGTAGCAGGCAGTTTACTCTGGGCACGCTTTTCATCCGGACGTGAATACACTGCCCCCTACCCCAAAGAAATGAATAGGCCATGCCATGCCGATTAATCGGTCGACCTTTAATAGAAATGTACAATTTTCACATGTTGATATTGCAGTGGTGCTGGAGATGATGAATATGAAGTTGTATTTTACCGTTTTTAACCACATCAGGAGACCTTTTTGAGCTCTGGGCAAAATTTGAGAAAGTAAAATGTTTGGGTGTAGTACCCCTTCTAATTCCAGTGCACACCAGCAAGAGGCTGTGTTTTGGCACAAGCGTTGGCATAGTTTGCAAAACAAATATCCACTGGATTGATGCAAATAATCATGATATCATTCTGCCAGGTAGGCAGAGGCTACTTTGTAGTTAATGTTCAATTGAAAAGTTTTTTGGGGAAAGCCTTTACATCTACCAGAAGACTTTTCATTAGCATCATGCTAAAAGGCTGCACAAAGTGGTAGACGCGCGCTCCGTACATACACAGACGGGGAGTTCTCTTTGCCTCTTCAGAAAGTTGCAGGAAATGCAAATGAATTATGCATTCTGTTCATGTTTTATGGTAGACTTGGGCTAATTGCTACATTTTCAATACATTTAGTTGATTCCCTACTAAGTTCAATGTAGATTTTATAGGGCCCTAGATCTCTATCCAGGAGGGGGTTGAATGTCTGCTGTAACCAAGAAGCTTGATCTTGACATTTAGCCACTAGCTACCAAGTTAAAAAACCAAATGCATAGCTGGAGCCCTGAGCTGGATATCATTTAATTGACATCTTAGATGTATTGTACTTATTCAATTTCATTCATTCATTCATGCGTTGTTCGGTCTCTGTGTCTCACACCCTCCCAGGTCTGAACTTGAAGCCAGGCCCGACAATGGATTCTCCGTCCACCACCCCCCAGACGCGGGGCTTCTCCAGCCACTCCCCAGGCCCCCAGACCAGAGGACCACCAGTGCAACAACAGACCCAGGACCAGGGGCCTCCATCTCTACCTCCTCAGCCCCTCATGCAGGCCCTGCCCTCCCGTGTGCCCCCAACGCTACCTGTCCACACCCATGCCCACGCGCCACAGCTCGGGGCCCCCTACTCACTGGGCCCGTCGGACCTGCCTCTCCAGGCCCCTCCTAAGCTCCCTATCATGACCTCCGTGCCTCCTCCCCCCACCCAGACCACCCTGCCCCCCACGTCCATTCAGAGCACCGCCCCCATACTGCAGAACCCCGTACCCATGGCCAAAGTGAGTAGGATGGAGGGTTTGGCATGCATGGGGAGGGTGCTGGGTATATTGCTTGCAGAACTGGGTCATGTTTATTTATAGTGCAAAATGGAGAATGAGAGTTTCGAGGTGGTCCCTCCCTGTTTCAATCTGTTTTCTTCTATTTGATGCATAATGAACAACCCTTGATTCAAATAGTATTTGTGTTCCTTCAATTACTTTCAGCATTTAATTGAACCTCTCTGGAGTGCCAAATGGGCAGGGTTTGCACTTTTAGGGCTACTCCATTGGTTCCATTGCACCAGGGAAGCTCAATCAATCGCAGTTCAGAATGCTTTTGACAAAAGTACACTAATGTGTATTACCTTAAGCATCTGATCTAAAACGATCACATTCTGCTCTCATGCGCTGCCTCTTCTCCGTCCCCTTTCTGTCCCTCTCCCTGTGCCCCTCATTTCTCTATCCCCCTCTTCCCTTCCTCCATTCCAGCAGAGGAAGAGCCAGAAAAGGAAAGCCGACACGACCACCCCCACGGCTAACGACCAGCTGAGCGAGTCTTCTCCGGCTGAGTCCAAGTCGGGCAAGACGCTGCCGCGGCGAGAAAGCGCCAGGCCCACCAAGCTTCTCAAGAAGGAGGCTCCGGACTCCCAGCACCACCTGGGCCTCGGGATAGGTCTCGGTCTAGGGGGACCCATAGGACCAGGGGTAGGGGCTCATAGCCCCAAGCAGCAGGAGCAGCTACGGTACTGCTCCAGCTTGGTCCGAGACATGTTACATAAGAAGCACGCGGCCTACGCCTGGCCCTTCTACAAGCCAGTCGACGTGGACATGCTGGGGCTGCACGACTACCACGACATCATCAAACACCCCATGGACCTCGCCACCGTCAAGGTGGGTTTGAATGGAACACTATTTCGGCTGTGTCCCAAATTGCACCCTTTTCCCTTTTGACCAGAGCCCATCGTGCACTACTTTCGACCAGAGCCCTATGTTGGGTTAGGGTTGGAATGAAAGCCTGAAGGAGTGTAGCTCTATAAGGGATTCCCTGATCCTCTCTACAAGGATTCCAACATTGCGACGTGGTTTTGTTGTTGACATGTGGTGATGTGTTTTTAGGTGAAGCTGGACAGCCGGCAGTACAGAGACGCCCAGGAGTTTGCTGCCGACGTGCGGTTAATGTTCTCCAACTGCTACAAGTACAACCCACCCGACCACGAGGTGGTGGCTATGGCACGCAAACTACAGGTAATAACACTTCTAACCTGGTAAATAATAACACTCTGAATTCCATTTCATTACTTAAATTTTCCAGAAGGAACTTAAGTCTGGTAACATAAAGATATATTGTAAATATTTAAATGGTAACATTCACGCTTGACAGATACACACGCAAGGTATATATTCAAGATAAATGTCAGTCACAAAAATCGATTTCATAACAAATGCCCACATGAGCTTACGCCTTTTCATGTACCTGTTTGCTAAACTATTTGCTGTGTTAATGTTTTGCAGCAGATGTGGTGCAGCAGATGTTTGAATCAGGGTTGTAGGGAGAATACGTTTTGAAACCGAGTGAAATTCATAGGTACTACCAGTTCCTGAACACCAATGTTTGCTTTTCCATTGCAACTAGTTTTGCTGCGGTGCGCCTTATTGAACACCACCCAGTTCTGTTCTTTACCCACTCTGACACTGAGTATGTCCTCTCTCTCTCCCTCCCTCCCTCTCTCTCACCAACAGGACGTGTTTGAGATGCGCTTTGCCAAGATGCCAGACGAGCCCGAGGAGACGTTGGCTTCGGCTCCTGCCCCCGCGCTGCTCCAGTCCTCTGCCCCGATCATCAAGTCCCAGCCGCCGCCCATCCTAAACCCCGCCTCCTCCATCCTAGGTCCCGCCTCCTCGGTCAAACGCCCCGCTTCCTCCTCGGACAGCTCCAGTGATTCGTCATCGGAGTCGGAATCGTCCACGAACGACTTGGAGGAGGAGAGAGCCCAGAGACTGGCCGAGCTACAGGAACAGGTGAGGAAAGATCGAAATGACATCATTGAATGCAAGTAGGATTGGATTGAGGGATTCCATCTTCTCTGATGACATCTTTATCCATCATACGTTATTGTAATGAACCATAACCCCCTCATAACTACCATCTTCCTGATTTTTCTTTGTTGGCACTAATAACATCCATTTGTGATACATTTGATGGATAAAGTTGTTTAAAATCTAATTGAATCCCTGAGGGTGGATGAGGGGTGCTGTGTCATTTCTGACCCCCTGGGATATTTGGTTACTTCCAGTCAATGCCTATCCATTGTTTTTTGACCGTTGGTTTCCTGTCTGTCTGTTTCAGCTCAAAGCTGTTCATGAGCAGCTGGCGGCCCTCTCGCAGCCACAGGCCAGCAAACCAAAGAGAAAAGAGAAGGAGAAGAAGAAAGACAAGCACAAAAGGAAAGGAGCGGTGGAGGAGATCCCGGAGCCGGCCATTCAGTTCCCCAAGAAGACCAAGAACAACAGCAGCAGCAGCAGCAGCAACAACAACAACAAAGAGCTCCTGCCCAAGAAGACCAAGAAACCCAGGTAGGAACAATAATAGCCTTTTCACATTACTGAGCAAAGCTGAGAGGGGTATGCTACACAGCAGGACCAAGGAGTAAGCCAGCTAACTTGCCTGACTATTTTGATATTATCATTTTTTTAAGAGGTGCTTGAAATGGGCATGGTTGAATTGATAAAACAAATTAAATCAAATTTACCAGAAAACCAAAAGTTATTTCCGTTTGCTTATTAAAATTAGCTGGCTAACTCATTGATCCTGGTTTGTTGTATACCCCTCTGTACTGCACTGGTCTGGTTCTCCATCAGTCTATACACGGTACAATACACAGCTACGGGATTTTCTGTCCTAGGTGTGGCATTGGTACCGAAGTCAGGACCTGTGACATTTACGAGGGGACACAGAATTTGCTGAGCGCATGGATTGTATTGACACATTATAAACGTTGCTGACCTCAAAGCGCTGATTGCCTTAGTCAAATTACTTCATGAACCTGTTTTGTTGTTGTTTTTATAAGCTTCTGTCTCATTTCTACGGCAAGTGTGGTAACATGATTTGTTTTCTCCCTCTGCCTTGGGCTCTTTCTGCATTTCACGGAGATGTTATGTTACTGTGGCTACATTACAATGTCCATATACTGGCATAGTACTTAGAATTCACTACTTCTTTCGAAGTAGTATGCTTGTTTGGACATTGGAATAGAAAGGTTATTCTCTTCCAGTTGAAATAGTACTGATGGTTTATATATTCTGCTCTGATCTTGCAGTAAGAAGGAGGGAGGTGCGGTGAAGAACAACCGCTCTGCAGCCCTGGGCCCTCAGGCAGCGCTGCAGCCCCCAGCTCTGCAGCCCGTGTCTGGCTTGGGGGAGGGCCTGGAGGAGGACCCGGCTGCAGCCGGAGCCCCCGGGGAGAAGGGTAAGCCCATGTCGTACGAGGAGAAGAGGCAGCTGAGTCTGGACATCAACAAGCTGCCCGGTGACAAGCTGGGTCGTGTGGTCCACATCATCCAGTCCAGAGAGCCCTCGCTGAAAAACTCCAACCCCGACGAGATCGAGATCGACTTTGAGACGCTCAAGCCGTCCACTCTGAGAGAGCTGGAGAGATACGTGTCGTCGTGCCTCCGCAAGAACAAGAAGAAGGTTCCTGGTGAGTCTCAACATACATATCTTTGCCTCCTCTGTGGCCAAACAGAAACTCCCGACTCCCTACAAATCATTTGTAATTGAATAATGTTGCATAATTAATTAAAATTAATCCCAAAATTACAGTTACAAAACATGAATAACAAGGTATTGTTAAGATAACCTTTCTACAGCTTTCCTCTAGCTCCTAGGTCACACTTAAAAAAAATATATATATATATTGTTTCACCAAGCGGTTTCCTTTAACTTTGAGCAATGCAGTGTGTTGTTGACCTAACATATTCGTGGAAGATAGTTTGTCTTGAGAAGCTGTCGAGTCACATGCTTCCCTCTCCTATAGTGGCAGAGAAGACCATGGAGGCCATGACGGCCGCCAAGACCAAGGCCAGCTCTTCCTCTGACTCGGACAGCAGTGACTCCAGTTCCTCAGACAGTGATGAGGAGAAGGGTAGGGACACGCTGCAAGCCCTTCTCATTTCACTCCTCAAATGTTGTTTTTTAAGCCTTTATTATCTTCTTTGGTTTGAAGCGTAACATTGAGTTATTTCACACATGCCTCGTTATTTACCTCGTGCGTATACCACGGTCAATACTTGAATATTTGACTAGCTCACATTGTGGCTGTGTTTAAAACAACCGATTTTTATCACGTGTTCAGAATTGATAGACGAAAGCTTGGTTCAGTAGTCAGGATCTCCTCTCTCCCTTTCTCTTGTCAGGAGTGGCTCCTAAACAGAAACAGAAGAAAGGCCACGGAACCAACGAAGGGAAGAAGCCCCATCTCCACCATGCCATATCTGGAGCTGGTCCGGTCCCCCAGGGCCACCCTCACGCCCAGGCTCCTGTCCTGCAGCCCAGCATCCACCTGAAGCAACAGCAACATAACCCCTCCCCAGCCACCTACATGGCCCCTCCTCCCCCGGTAAGATTTGATTGATTGATTGATTGATTGATTGATTAGATAACTAAAAGTAGTAGGCTGCTCCAGCCTGAGAGATGACAATATATTTAACATTTTGGTCATTTAGATAACCACATCACAGTCCTAAGTACATTTTCCCTCAGCAAAGTCAGTGCTAGTAGGAAAAGACAAGTGCAAGATTTATTTAAGGTACTTAACATTACATACATGATCAATTATCCAGGATAAAAACACAGCTCGAATGCTTATTTCCTATGTGGTCCTAAAGATGTGACATGATAGCATTTGGTTGTCTGTTTTTGTAAAAGCTCATTACAGGATTTAAAAACAACGACAAGACGATATACATAACATATATATATTAGGGCATTTCACTACACCCGCGATAACATCTGCTAAATATGTGTATGCGACCAATATGATTTGATAGGGATGGTGACTGAACAGCGGGACTACACAGCTGATTAAAAAAGCATTTGGCATCACTGAAAAGTGCAGCAGGGAATTTCAGTGTATGATTGCGCTTGTGTGTAATGTCTAGGTAACGGTCACGGCGTTGGAGTCCTCCCAGCTGCTGGAGAACACGTTTGATTCGCTGTCCCACTTCGGCCAGCAGCCCCTCATGCACCTGTCCCAGCACCACCACTCCTCGTCGCCTGCCGTGCCCCCCCACCTCAACGCTCATTCCGCAGCAGGGCCCGTGTCCCCAGAGACGCACCCATTTCTCAACCAGCACCCCATCCTCCCCAACCCTAACCCAGGTAAGTCCCGGCCTCTTCGAGCCACACCTGCGAGATAGTCTTTTTCTATTTTTTTCTAATATTTGAGCTGTGGTTGATTGAGCTTGCCTGGCGTAATGGGACCAATGGAATAGTCCAGAATGTGCTAACGCCACCCATCTGGTGCACTGGGCAAGATCGATCCAACGCAAACAAAGTATTTGAAAGAAAATACTTTCTGAACCCAGTTCTGCAATAAATCGTTTTCGTGTTACCCGGAAGGCTTCCTAAAAAAATATTCTAAGCATTTATTGACCTATGAATAGATTAACTAGGCAGTCCTTTGACTTTTTTCATTGTGATGTTTCCATCCTGACTCTCCTAACCACATTTTGTCATTGTTTCCCTTCCTCCTCTTCACCTGTAGCTTTGCACAACGCCTTGCCCCAGCAGCCGTCTCGACCCAGCCACAGGGCAGCAGCTCTACCTCCCAAACCCCCCCAGCAGCAGCAACCAGAGCCCCAGCCAACCCTACAACAACAACAGCTTCAGCCACAAGCCCCTCCACCCCAGCACCACCTCCCGCCCCACATCCTCCACCCCACCCCCCCTCAGTCTCTGCAGCAGCGGCCCTTGTCCCCCCCCACCCTCACCCCTCAGGGCCTGCTGTCCTCCCAGCCCCCCCAGATGCTCCTGGAGGACGATGAGGAGGTGATTCCACCCTTACCCCTCAGCCAGATGCATCTCTACCTGCAGCAGGGACAGAGCCAGGGAAGACCTGGCCAGCAACAACACAATCCCCAGCAGATCATGCAGTCTCTCCAGGTTCGCCAACAACAGAACCAGGCTCCCCTCCTGCAGTCTGTACAGGTCTGTATTGTGTATATGTTGACAATTGGGCTAAGCCCTATTCGCAGGGGACTTCTATTACTAGACAATTTTGGTTATGTAATTGTTACTCCAGAATGTCCATTATTCCAGAGGACAATTCAGACGGGATTACTTTCCTCCAAACTCTGTAAATGTTTTATTTATTTTTTAATTATAAATGGAGAATTATGATGGAAGCCCAGGTGATAACAGGGCTGCACTGTTAACTCGAGCTTGGTTCCCAAGTTTCTAAACCATACCAAACCATATTTGGGTATAGTGTCGTCATAATATTTAAATTGAGGAAGTGTGATCATAATCATTAGGATATTTTGGCGATCCGCAGTAGACGTCCTAAATGCCCCCCCCCCCCCCCCTTCAGATGTGAGCTAAACAGTGCACTAGAGATGCGTTTTTAAGGCTCCGGGTGCGAAAGTCAACTTCTAATTTCCAAACGTTTACGTCAGTTGTATGCTTCTTTGCAATCTATTAACAGCAAGGGTTGCATTAAATAGGCATATTATTTTGTACTGATGTGTTTGGCAATAATCAATCCGTTTCTACAAAACATATGAACGAAAGCGTTCACTGTGAAAGTTGATACATTTCGCTCCTTCGTATACAGGCTATGCGCAGCACTTCGTTCAATTTATCGAATCAGTTATTTTCTTCCGCAACACCGGTCAAACTAAGACATTTCTCTCAAAACACAGGGATGTTGATTCGCAGGGAGCTAGTATTATCAGAGTTTGCCAAAAACAGTTGGTTATTCTGGCTGGAATTGTTTTAAAAAAAATATGAAAACATACAATTTACCAGTGGCATAAAATATTTTTACTTAAGTAGTTTTTGGGGGGTATCTGTACTTCATTATTTATATTTTTGACTACTTTTACTCCACTACATTCTTAAAGAAAATAATGTACTTTTTACTTCTTACATTTTCCCTGACACCCAAAAGTACTCATTACATTTTGAGTGCTTAGCAGAACAGGAATATCAGCCCTAGTTTATTTGGATCCCTTTTTAGCTTTTGCAGAAGCAGCAGCTTCTCTTCTTTGGGTCCACATAATGTGTATATAATATTTGTATTGTATTTGTTGTGTGTGTGTAATGTACGTTTATTTCTTATACAGAGTCACTCTGTGTCTTGGTAAATATTTGCCCTCTGGGACATTAAATTGATCCTATCCTCCTATCCTAGGTCCAGCCCTCCCAGACCTCCTCTCTTCAGCCCCCCCAGCTCTCAGTCCAGCCCCCCCAGCCCCAGTCCAAGCCCATCCCCCCCTCGCGCCAGATCCTACCCCCGCACCAAGTAGCCCGCCACCTGCAGCAGCATGCCCAGATGGGTTACCCCTCCCAGGGGCCGGTGGCACAGCAGACGGGTCAGTCAGACAGGCAGGCCGCTGCAGGGCAACACAAGGGGTCAATGCAGTCCTCCGTCAAAGCACAGCACATCATCCAGCAACAGCAACACCCCTCCCCTCGACAGATCAAGGCTGATCCATATAACAGTGGTGAGACTCAAGTGTTGATTATATTGGTTGAAAGGCCTCAGATCTCTCAAAACCTGGAGAAAGTGTGTAGTGTCTCAGGAACTACATTGCTATGTTATAATAATCTATACAGCGTGACTGCAAAAGAGACGACCTGGACCGTCGTGTGTTTCGGTATGTTAGGACACTGCGCTGTAGGTTTTGAATCCGACTAAATGGTGATTCTACTCATTCCCTCTTCTGCCTGCAGGGCACCTAAGGGAGAACCCCTCCCCCATCATGATGCATTCCCCCCACCTCCCCCAGTATCCCTCCATAACGCACCAGTCTCCGCCACACAACCTGCAGCCCAAGAAAGTGAGTAGCGCGTGTGTGTATCTGTCTCTATTTCTGTCAGTCTGCATCTGGATCGGTTTTGCGAACGCGCATTCAAATAATGTTTTCTATCAAGTACTACAGCTTCGCTGGATTGTTTGAGCTTGCCTGGCACAATGGAGTTTTTTGACTAGTCCTAAAAAAAAAAAAAAGTGCTGCAGGCTCAAACGAAAGCTGAAAGTATTTGAATGAAAACCACACTATCTGAATCCCTGGTCTTGTCTGGTTGTGCCGTGTGAAGTTCGATAGAGCCTGTGTGTGTGTGTGTGTGTGTGTGTGTGTGTGTGTGTGTGTGTGTGTGTGTGTGAGGAATGTACGTGTTAACCTGCATTTCTATGTGCTTGTTGAAGGGACAGCAAGCATTTAAGCGACAATCCTGAGTGTTTTTAATGGGTGTATATCATTCATCGAAACGACCATTGAAGAGCAGAACATCTTCCAGAATGTGCCGTTAACCCTGTCCGGCCGTGTGCTGTGTGTTGAAGGAGCAGCGTGCGCCCCCGGCCCTGGTAACCTTGAAAGAAGAGAAGTTGCCTCCCTCTCCGGTGATGAGAGGAGGAGAGCCCTTCAGCCCAGCCATGAGACAAGACCCTCACAAACACCCAGACAGCCACAGCAAGCCCTCTCTACCAGGCCACGCACAGCAGAGTGAGTACACTCGTATGTGGGGACATTTTGCCGGTCCCCACAAGGATTTTTTTATTTATTTTAGGTTTAGGGTTTGGAATTAAGGTTAGGTTAAGGAAAATAGGATTTTGGATGGGAATCAATTCTTTGGTCCCCACAAGGATAGCAATACAAAACTTTGTGTCTGTGTGTGTGTTAGGGCTGGGCGGTATACTGTATTTTACTATATACTGGTTTGGGTTTTTACTTTACCTTCTATAACGGTATTTCAATGTTTGGTTTGTTAAATACGCCACTCCGCCGTGTGTAACGTCATCTTTTATAGTTTACTCCGCTACTTGAGTCGTTGCTCTCACTCTCTCAGCAAGCCCCCGCCCCCTGTCACTCAAGTGACAGTTGTGCAGTTGTTGCTCGACCACGAGGCCACTTGAGTCTGCATAGTCAATGCAGCAGATGCAACAAGACGTCGATGACAGCGATGCTGCTTTCCACTTTGCTCCTTAATATAAATCCACAAAGGTTTTACAATTACACTGTTAGTTTATCTTACAAATCAAATCAAATGTATTTATATAGCCCTTCGTACATCAGCTGATATCTCAAAGTGCTGTACAGAAACCCAGCCTAAAACCCCAAACAGCAAGCAATGCATGTGAAAGAAGCACGGTGGCTAGGAAAAACTCCCTAGGAAAAACTCCCTAGAAAGCCAAAAACCTAGGAAGAAACCTAGAGAGGAACCAGGCTATGAGGGGTGGCCAGTCCTCTTCTGGCTGTGCCGGGTGGATATTATAACAGAACATGGTCAAGATGTTAAAATGTTCATAAATGACCAGCATGGTCAAATAATAATCATCATAGTAGTTGTCGAGGGTGCAACAAGCACGTCCGGTGAACAGGTCAGGATTCCGTAGCCGCAGGCAGAACAGTTGAAACTGGAGCAGCAGCATGGCCAGGTGGACTGGGGACAGCAAGGAGTCATCATGCCAGGTAGTCCTGAGGCATGGTCCTAGGGCTCAGGTCCTCCGAGAAAAAGAAAGAAAGAGAGAAAGAAAGAATTAGAGAGAGCATATTTAAATTCACACAGGACACCGGATAAGACAAGAGAAATACTCCAGATGTAACAGACTGACCCTAGCCCCCCGGCACATAAACTACTGCAGCATAAATACTGGAGGCTGAGACAGGAGGGATCAGAAGACACTGTGGCCCCATCCGATGATACCCCCGGACAGGGCCAAACAGGCAGGATATAACCCCACCCACTTTGCCAAAGCACAGCCCACACACCACTAGAGGGATGTCTCCAACCACCAACTTACCGTCCTAAGACAAGGCCGAGTATAGCCCACAAAGATCTCCGCCACGGCACAACCCAAGGGAGGGGGGGGGGGCGCCAAACCAGACAGTCTGCACACAGCTAGTTTGTCTTTTGTTGGCAAGTTTTGGCTAAAATAAATCGTCTTAGCTGCTAATGCTAATTGCTAGTCAGCTGGCTAGCAAATAAATGTTCTGCGTCAGAACAAATGTAGCTAGCCAATACAACCTGATTTCGGTGCTAGTGTAGACCTAAATCTGCATGTTTGTGCATCAGTGTATTCTAAATCAAAAAGGAATAGGCGAGCCATGAATGTTAGCTACATGAAGAAAGAGAACGTTGAATGTAGCCAAAGATTATATGGTTCCCTGGGAAACACTGACCAACACTTTGGTTTCTACTCTGTCACAATAACTCCTTGGCATTTTCATTCGTTGTCATGTCAAACACTGTATTCAAAGTACCTACTATTATATTTGAACTATAGAATTATAATAATCATTATATTTCCATGATTCAAACAACTTCAAAGTGTTTTGATCTAAATCGCAAGTCAACATTTGGTTAAAAACAAAGCCTAGATTTATTGCCCATATCATAGGTTAAACAGTATAAAACAAACAAGCCCTATGTGGCAGTGTGGAAATGATCTCCAATGAGTGCAGGAAATGCAGAAATGGATGAATATGCCAAATAGATTTTGGTTTAAGTTTGATTAAACAGTATAAAACAATCAGAATGGGGAAAGCCCCATTAAAAACATGTATGTGTTGCCACCATGGGGTCATGAACTACTCATAAAGCAAATGTAGAACTTTTATCATTCAAAAACATAAAATACAGTCAGATATTTTGGCCATATTTCCCAGCCTAGTGTGTTTTATTTGTGGGGGTACTATTTATGGGGCTGTACTGTGTGTGGAAGAACAGTATTGGGGAATAGTGCTCATCTGTAGACAGACACACGTTCCACAAGAATGAACGTGATTGTGTGTAAAACAAACGAGCACGTGTCTTTTCTTTTTGACATGTTCTGTATTCCTTGTGTGTGTTTTTGTGCATCAGATGTGAAGTCGATGGACAGCTCTCGGCCGGTCATCCGTTGTTCCTCAGAGCCCAGCGGTCCTCCCTCCTCCTCCTCCTCCTCCTCCTCCTCCCTGCCAGACAAGGACAAGTTCAAACAGCAGCCCAAAACGCCCGTCGCCCCCAAAAAGGTACAGGTGGGTGGAAGACAGAGCAGCACGTTGCCATACACACATACACCGTATTGTAAACCTATGGGTGGCAGGTAGCCCAGTGGTTAAGAATGTTGGCCTAGCAACTGAAAGATCACTGGTTTGAATCCCAGAGCTGACTAGGTGAGAAATCTGTCGACATGCCCTTGAGCAAGGCACTTAACCCTAATTGCTCCTCTGGATAAGAGCGTCTCTTAAATTACTAAAATGTAAATGTAATACAGAGTATACAAAACATGAAGCTCTTTCCACGACAGACTGACCATGTGAATCCAGGTGAAAGCTATGATCCCTTATTGATGTCACTTGTTAAATCAACTTCAATCACCGTAGATCAGTGGTCACCAGCCGGTCGATCGACTCGTCGATCTCCAAACATTTCTGTAAAAAAACTAAAGATAAAGTCTTGTTACTATTTTTTGTATTTTTTATTAGTCTCGGGCTGTTGGTGGTAGGTGCAGCCAATGCCTACCCGGCGCACAGGGCAGCTGAAAACTGTTGCCATTTCATGTGTCTGAAGGTACTAACTCTGCCTTCCCGGTGGGCCTGGAGAGGAAATCAAGTGCACGCTGGCCAATCAGATGGCGCAGATGACAGTGTCTGCAGTAACGTAGCAGGCATAAAAGAAAGCCAGAGCAAAATTGATACCGTGAGATTTCAGAACGTTTAAAACCATGACTAGAGAGATTGTTAACGAACACATCAAAGAGCTGCTGTTTTTATGACTGAGTTCATGATTAAGTTCTCACTCAGCTCTGTCAACACTTCGTATTCAACACTTTTTATAACCCATAAAATGCACATTCTTCCTATTTCCACTCAGCGCTACAACAAGCACTGCAGCAGTAATGAATGAGTAGGAAAGTGTATCTATAGGCTTGTGTTGTTGTTATTAGGGGCTTGGGTCTTTTTAAATATCAAGGAATATTTCACTTTCTCTGTTCATAGGAGTAACAACATGAATTTGTGCATGAGGCAGAAATAATGCGGTGTGACTTGAGTTTAAACATCAGCTGGATGACGGTGTCCCTTTTTGGTCAGTGGAGGAAAGGGAGAGCGGAGAGATGTTGAGAGACAGACCCTCAGTCTGCTGCTCTCTCCCTCTGCTGAGACTGACCATCAGATGCAGGCTCCTTCAGCCCAGTAAAATAAAAAGCAAATGATTTAAATGTATGCTCACTCAGCTGTGCCTCCCAAGTAATAAAACAATGGATCTGTTACCGTTGGGATCATGTCGCCTACCTCAAATTTTGAATTAGAATTTAAAAAAATGTCCCAGACCACAAAGCATTTGCAGGTAAATTCAAGCAAAGCCAGTATGCGGTGATAATGTATTGGGCCTGTAGCTTACTGCGCAAAACTCATTGCTACAGAACTGTTTAATTGGTTAATGTTGCATAGGCTTACATTTTAAGTCATGTTAATAAAAAATCAGAGCGGTAGATCTCGGCATGCGTTTTGACTCAAAGTGATCTTGACTCAGAAAAGGTTGGTGACCACTGGTGTAGATGAAGGGGAGGATGTGGGTGTGCCGTTCAGAGGGTGAATGGGCAAGACAAACTATTGAAGTGCCGTTGAACAGGGTATGGTAGTAGGTGCCAGGTGTACCAGTTTCTTTCAAAAACTGCACTGCTGCTGGGTGTGTCAAGAATGGTCCACCACCCAAAGGACATCCTCTCAACTTGTCACAACTGTGGGAAGTGGAGCGAACATGGGCCAGCATCCCCGTGGAACGCTTTCGACACCCTGTGGACGACTCCATGCCCTGATGAATTGAGGCTGTTCTGAGGGCAAAGTGGGGGGGTGCAACTCAATGTTCCTAATTTGATATACTCTGTATATTATCTTTTATTATGAGAATACCATCATACCCAAACTATTGAAACGAGTGGCTATGTGATGAGTCAAATACTAACATATCTGCTCTCCCTCAATCCCCTCCCTCGCTGTCATCTGCCTGTCTCACTCTCTCTGTCTGTCGCCATCCGTCTCTCTTTCCATCTATCCGTCGGTCAGGATGTGAAACTGAAGAACATGGGTTCGTGGGCCAGCCTGGCCCAGAAGTTCACGTCAGCGCCCTTGTCTGCAGTGAAGTCGTCTAGCGACAGCTTCGAACAGTTCCGCCGGGCCGCCCGGGAGAAAGAGGAGAGGGAGAAGGCTCTTAAGGCCCAGGCAGAGCAGGCTGAGAGGGACAAACTGCGCCGGGAGCAGGAGAAACTACGGTGAGGATTACAGTTGGGTTGTCTTCAAAAACTCTGAGGTGTTTCAACCCTGCATTCAATGTTTCTTTTGGTATTTCAACATCGATGTTTGACAATGCATTTTCTGTGTGTGTGTGTGTGTGTGAGCGAACAAAATTTGTCAAATGAAGTTTCACTTTGCTGTTCTGAGTCTTGCGGATCCGGGATTGTCGAGAGAAAGAACATTCCACGTTAGCTACCAAGCCTTTGCGAAACTCGTTCCTTGCTCTCTCTGTTGCTCTCTCCGTCTCTATGAATGAACAAGATTTGTCAAATTGAAGCACTTTGCTGTTCTATGAGTAAGTCTTGGTCATTCGAGAAAGTTTGCTACAAAGCCTTTGTGAAACTCACTCCTCTCTCTCTCTCTCTCTCTCTCTCTCTCTCTCTCTCTCTCTCTCTCTCTCTCTCTCTCTCTCTCTCTCTCTCTCAGGGGTCGTGACCGGGATGATGAGGATATCCTGGAGCCTCAGCAGCAGTCGAGGAGGATTCATGAGGAGCCTCGAAGCAGACGTCTGGAGCAGCAGCAACACATCCAGGCCCCCCAGCCCCAGCAGCAACCCCAGGCACCAGCCCCCCAGGCCCAGCCCGCTGCCCTCCCCCAGCCCCCACAGGCCCCCACACCGCCCCAGCCCTCAGCCCAGGACCAGCAGAGGGAGCTAGCGCGACGCCGCGAGCAGGAGAGGAGGAGGAGAGAAGCGGTGAGACTAGTTTCCCACATAGTTGGTAGGGCTGGGAAGGACAAATAATGGATACAGACAACTAGTGCAAAAATAATATTGCGACATTGTCAAAACGATACGGTAATCGTCAAATCCCAATATGTAACTGAATTTTAAAAAAAATCCCCATCACTAATAGTTGGGGGATTGGGTTATTTGTTTGTTACTGTAGGGTTATTGTCCTGTGTGTTTCATAGTATTGCATTTTGTAAAACAATTTTACATATCCATGTCTTTGGGAATTGACAGAAGGGGAGAAGCACAAAAGCGGTGTCAGTGAGTTTATGATCAGTCCCTATGCCATGTTCAGTCTCTCAGCTCTTCTGACGCCTCAATCTCTCTCCCCTCTACAGATGGCGGCGACCATCGACATGAATTTCCAAAGCGACCTGATGGCTATCTTTGAGGAGAACTTGTTCTGATGACGAGAGAACCCCCACAAACTTAACACTGAAAAAAGAACACATCACAGAATAATGAATATGGAATTGAACATTTCTTATGAAATGGAATCTTCTGTATGACATCACAGGTGGGGGGGGTTTAATGAACCAAGATACAGGATGTGAATTAAACGACTCTCCCCCCCTCCTCCAGAGCAGAGAGGGTGATCTTCAGCTAGACTGGCGAGCTACTCGGCTGTCAGCTGCTCTGCTATGCAGCCTCTGGAAGTAAGATGCCACATTGAAGGAGCGACATAAACAGGATATTTTCAACCACGTTTGGTGTCGTTTCTCTGGGGATTTGACCCTTGTTGTTGCCCCTGGCAACAAGACATGAGGGAAAGGACTCCGGGTGGTCATGTAATTTTCACACCTGTTTGATACTTTCACACGGGACAGAGCGAAGGAGAACAATCTTGTAAATGGAAGTGAAAGACGATAACGGAAACACAGAGCAGCGGTGAAATGCTCTGAGAAACAAAGTACCTATGCGTATCTACGGACGGAGACTGGGGTGTTCATATAGACTGCCAGACAGACGTCTGTCTGATAAGAGGAGAGGCAGAATAAATATTTTTATGTGGTCTGTTTTTTGTTTTGTTAGAGAGAACACATGTAAGGAAATGTTGGGGACAGGCGTGTGTGTATAAGGGGGGAGGGACTTCAAATTCTGACATGTGTTTTTTCCAGGAGAGGAGGTACAGTACAGCTTTGCCTTCTGCCTCACTCTTGTCCATTGTCCACACACACAGACCGTACATTAGATAGGCCTCTCTCTCCCTTGCCTGGGCCTATGAACAAATCAGTAACAACATAGTATGGAACAGTCTGCCGGTAGTGGGAGGAGGGAGAAAGCAGAATTAAGTGCAGATTACTTTTTTCATTATGTAGGATCTACTGTAAAGAGGTATTTTCTTATTCTATGATTACTGTGTATTTGTTTTGTTTTTTTATATATATTTTTGTCCCTCCCTCACCAACACACTTGCCCCACTGTCTATGCCAAACAACCATTACCTTTTCAATGCTGAACTCCTCCCACTTCTCCTTTAAAAAAAAAAAAATGCTTCTTTGTTCATATAACGTGTTTTTTTTCTTAATATATAAATAGATTTTTCCCCCGTGTCCTCGTCACCCCTCTTCAAACAAAGCGTTTAGGTAGTTTTTTTTAAAGAGGATAAAACCTAATATATGCATTATTCCAACAAGTGTTAATTAATTAAAGAACCATTTGAAGTTTTCATATTTCATGTTTTCTTCCTCATCTGAAGCTGGAGCGAAACAGTCTGATCACTACTAGAGGCAGAGGCTCAGTCCCAAATGGCACCTGGTTTCCTACATGGTGCACTAGTTTAGCAGTGCACTATAAAGGGGACAGGGTGCCATTTTGGATGAAGCCAGAGTCCAGCTGTTTCTAGAGCTATGTCTTGGTTGGGTTGAATCTGAGTTCACCATCACTAACCACCGTATTGTGTATTATTACGTTAGGAGACAGCTAGGAAAGTGGTCATTAATGGCATTTTCCTCTCTGCAGCTGATTCATATTAACTATTGAACCAGAGAATCAGTAACTATTACTGAACTGTTTGATTTGTAAACTGTGTTGATTCCTCCCTGTTCCTTGCTTGTATATTGGCCTGGAATTTGCCTAGTTAAAATTTAAAATAATGTTACATTATACACACTAGCATACGACTTAGAATGAAGCAATGTATTGGACATGCAAAATAAGTGGTGTGCTGGTATGGTTGTTGGAACACATCCAAAGGGTTCTAATCTGGTAGTGAGCCCACCACTCTACTTTATATGTAATTTGGGGACAAGGAATGCGGTGAGAGGCAAACCTCAAAACATAATTAGTTCTAACTGCAACTTTAATGGGCTCTTTATAAGAACAGATGAGACACTTCTTACAGATTTTAGTTTCAGGATGCATCCAAAATGCTCCTTATATAGTGCATTGCTTTTGACCAGGGCACATGGGGTCCTGTAGTGTACTATATAGGAAATAGGGTGCCATTTGGGATGAACCTCCACCCTCCAGACTTTAGTAATGCTGAGAGCAGAGACCAAAAAAGAGCTCCACCTCCTGGCTAGTCTGTGCATGAGTCTTGTTGTTGTTATTATGACTACAATTAATCAGAGGGAAACTTTTAGCCGTACAAAAATACGAGAAATAAATATGACAAAAAAAAATGTTCTAGAAAACCCTACAAAAACAGCTCTGATTTCTATCATTTTTCTTGTTCGATTCTAGTGGATACATGTAAGTTATAATTCTGTTGTTGGAGTTGGCGAGGGGGTCACAGGTCGAGGGTCACGACGGGTTGACCTCTGACCCTGTCCTCTGCGTTTTCTCTTATGGTGTTTTTCTCCAGTGCCTGTATTGTTCTATGATTCTAGTTGGCATATATTACATTTGGGGTGGATACAGTATGTACGGGTGGGAAGGGGAGGGAGGGAGATTTAGGATAAGCTTGTGTAAAAAGTCAAAGGAAAAGTCAGCATTTTATATTTTACCCATTTAACGATATTCAGGTTTTAAATCTAGTTTTAGCTGGACTTCTGTGGTATGAGTGTACACTTGACTCGACTACTTTCTCATTTTCATTCAATCAGTACATTTTTAAGTAGACCTGTTTCTGCCGCGCCACTTTAGCATTTGTGTGTCAGAGCGTTTGTGTGGATGAGTGTGTATGTATGATTTTAGTATGTGGCGCAGGGACGCATGTGCCCCATTTATAGAAAAGCATTTGAAATGGGGATGAAGATTAATATACAAAATGCTACAAGAGAACGAGTTTCTTTGCTAAAGCCAGTCATCATTTTGATGTAGTCCACCATATATGAATAGCCTATATATAATTTTGTTTTGTTAGACAAGTTATGAAAAGTTCAAACACTTTTTCATTCCTTCAAGCCTTTTATTAATACCCTATTTTTATCCCCATGGTAACTGATGGACATGATGTGCCATAAATATGGATTCTTCTTCAGAATGTGCTCAGCAGAGTTTGCTTTATTCAGGTATTTTATTTTGTGTTACATTTTTGGTCTTTTGTTTTTTGGGGGGTTTTGTGTAACATTTTCCTCGGTTATTGTTTGGTATGTGAGTGGTCTGTCGAGGTCAATGATTAAATCTGTTATGATCATGGAGTAAACTCATCTCTTTTATAGAAAATAAAAAAAGAAACAAAATGCTGGTATTTTTTTTCTTTGGATTGGATTATGGTAATAAGGGCCCTGGACTGGTTTCCTTAGTGAAGTCCCAGATTTGGTTCAGTGATGTCGGGGATGGACTATTTATGGACTAGAGTACAATGTACTACAGTACTGGTGCAATCTATCTGTAAAACTAGCCCATACTTTCTTAGGGATATTAACTTTTGAGGGAGAGAGAAAGTGATGCTTCCTCATGTAGCATATACAGTGCCTTCAGAAAGTATTCATACCAGGACAAAAATGTAATTGCTTTGCCTCTTTTTTTGCAGTATTACTATAGTGCCTTGTTGCAAACAGGATGCATGCTCTGGAATATTTTTATTCTGTACAGGCTTCCTCACTGTCATTTTAGGTTAGTATTGTAACTACAATGTTGATCCATCCTCAGTTTTCTATCACAGCCATTAAAAGTCACCATTGGCCTCATGGTGAAATTTCTGAGTGGTTTCCTTCCTCTTCGGCAATTGAGTTAGGAAGGACGCCTGTATCTTTGTAGTGACTGGGTGTATTGATACACCATCCAAAGTGTAATTAATGACTTCACCATGTTCAAAGGGATATTCAATGTCTGCTTTTTTTTCACCCATCTACCAATAGGGGCGGCAGGTAGGCTAGTGCGTTGGACTAGTAACCGAAAGGTTGCAAGATCGAATCCCCGAGCTGACAAGGTAAAAATCTGTCGTTCTGCCCCTGAACAAGGCAGTTCCTAGACCGTCATAGAAAATAAGAATTTGTTCTTAACTGACTTGCATAGTTAAATAATGGTAAAATAAAATAGGTGGCCTTAGAGAGGCTTTGGAAAACCTCCCTGGTCTTTGTGGTTGAATCTGTTTCAAATTCAACGCTCAACTGATGGGACCTCACAGATAATTGTATTTCTAGAGGTACTGAAATCGTTTTATTGAGTATATGACATAAAGTTGAGATTGACTTTGAAGTCGAAAGTGTAGGAATACGGCTGAAATCAATCAGTAACACAGACATACATGGTGGCGTTAGAGGAAGATCGTAACGCTGTGAACCAGGAGGTTGTGAGTTCAAATCCCAGGTGAGGACATGTTGAATAATAAATAATGTGTAAATAAACATACACAATGTAATCATGTATGTCAAATAGCCTATGTACGTGGAAAACACTGGCTATTTCGTGACGTTCTGTGGACAATCTAATGACTTTGCAGGGCATCGTGAACATTTTAATCCATGTGAAACTTCATGTGAAGTGTCCCAGAACCACATGATTTCACATGTGAAAGGTTGTGATCACTTGTGAAAATCCACATGTGAAACTTCCTGAGAAATATCACGAAGTATTCCAAAAACATGGGGACATTGCACATGTGAAATCATCGGGTATTGAAATGAGGCGGGAAAGGTACGCTCTTTCCAATAAGCCAAATTGAAGAAGCGGACGCGCCACTGGGGCTTTCCCAACAGACACACAGCAGACGCACTCACAGCCTGTTAAAACCTGCGGTCCAAAACTAGAATAAGGAGGCGAGCAATGAGCAATTCCGTGATCGTGGACCTTCTCCTGATTCCGACCAGATTGTGTCTGTGGTTTCAGTCTGTGCTGTACTGGTTTCTTGTATATGGCACGGCTGGAATCACAGCCGGACTAGTTCTTACCCGGATCGCATGGCGTGCACTGAAAGACCCCTACGGGACCTTCCAATGGACAGTCCGCAAGAAGCAGCCCGCCTGTCTGCGTGACCCCACTCTGGGCAAACACGGCTACTTGTGGGGCAGGGTAAGAATAGATAGGACTGAGAGAGAAAAACACCGCTATTGTCGGGATAACGTTTGCTACTTTTATATTTTATTGCAGTCAGCAATTGGTGAGTACTTAATGATTTCCCTAAAACATATGAAAATCAAATATGTTTGGGTGGGATAGCGGGGTAAATAAAATATCAATGGGTCTTTCAAGTGAAATACAACATTAGGCTATCTGTTTATCTGTCTTGACAATTGCTCAGTTGACTAATGTGTGCAAGAGTTGAGGGGTTGTACCTAATTTTAGTTTGATCACCCACTCCACCTCCCTGTCTGCATCCCAAATGGAACTCAACACGCCACTTTTGACCAGGACCCATTGCACAACTCTTGACCAGAGCTCTATGAGCCCTGGTGAAAAGTAGTACACTAACTAGGGAATAGAGTGCCATTTGGGATATACTGAGCCCTGGTGAAAAGTAGTACACTATCTAGGGAATGGAGTGCCATTTGGGATACACACCCGTTTCAACCTTATCTATCTCCACTCTACTCTACTCTAATATTAGAAGCTGGAGGACAGACAACTATGTAAAAAGAACAGGGTAGTTCTGCCAAACACTTTCAAATTCCCAGATTGATGGAAAGCACAGCAGCTGTTATCTCTCTCTGCCGTCTTCCTCTCTTTCCATCTCCTCCTCTCACCTCTATCTATCCCCCCATCTCCCTCTTCTCCCTTTTTTATCACAGAGCTCTGGTTTGAGGTTCCATTATGTAACCAAGGGAGACAGCAGGAAGCCTCTAATGCTCTTCCTTCATGGATTCCCAGAGAATTGGTAACACACACACCCACTCCTTGTTTTATTACATTATAAAGCATTATCACATCTCCTGACACACTGTACATGCCAGGGACGAGTTTTACAACGCATTATAACTATATCATAATACAATTATACCTGCCAGCTTCAAGCAAAGTAATAATCCTCTCTCCCGTTATCTCTATCTCAGGTACTCGTGGCGCTACCAGCTGTGTGGGTTTAGTGGGCAGTACCACACGGTGGCAATGGACCTGCGTGGCTGTGGCGACTCTGACGCACCCTCCCAGCTAGAGGACTACTCTCTGGAGAAACTCTGTTACGATATCAGGGACGCCATTGATGAATTAGGTACGCTACACGTGTTAGCCTCGGTATACAATATGGGCTATTTAACTGCTGGCCCTCGAGGGCTGAAGTTCTGCTGGTCTATCCTTCTAATCAGGGAACTGGGACAGGGACACCAGATGTGTGTGGTCTCTCCGTACAAGGAATGAACTATCAGCTAAAAAAGAAAACCAGCAGTATTTGAGGGCTGAATGCCATTAGTTGGAATTTCCCTGATATACAGCAGGCTATGTATGCAGACTTCACTGTCTACGACAGAGGGAGAAATTAGTAGTAAATATCCTACATTACTAGAGGAAATGGTGCTGTAGAACCAAAAGGAGTTCAATGGGCCTCAAAGGTTCAACAGTTTATTGTTTCTTCTGGGATTTCAGGCCACACCAGTTGTGTGTTGGTGGGCCATGACTGGGGCGGTATGCTGGCCTGGCACTTCACGCTGGAGAGGCCTGATATGGTGCAGCGACTGGTCATCATGAACGCACCGCACCCTGCCTCCTGGCTAGGTAATGATGAGTGTGTACCTGCATGTGTGTGTTCTATTACTTTCCCTTATGTGTACTGAACCGTACCATATCTATGGACTTGCTTTAAAATAGGTTCCGTTCGATGCTCGATCAGTATAGTTTGCTTTTCCAGAGAATTGAAGCATATTGGAAATGTCCTAACTGGCTATGTATAATGTGATCTCTCTTTTCTCCACCTAGATGCAGTGTTGAGGAGACCCTCTGAGCTCCTGCGCTGTGGTCATGCCTGCTTCTTCCAGCTCCCTGCACTCCCAGAGTTCACACTATCACTGGAGGACTTCAAGGTAGTGTCTAAGAAACTCACACCAGCATAGAGGCACTTTCTCTTCTATGACTCGTATAGTTACATTCATGCACACTATTGAGCTTTCATGGTGCAATGGAATAGTCCCAAAAGTACACAACCCGCAAATCTGCCCCTCCAGGCATGTACGTTCAAAGTATTTGAAAGAAAACGAATACTATTTGAACCCAGGTCCTGTCCTCCCATAGAATTGCATGTAAAACTAATTTATACGGTCTGTTTGAGTCCTCCACCCTGTTTTGTTTCATGATTACAGGTCATAGTACCATGGATCTCATCCTCTCCTGTGTTTTTGTGTCCAGTTGGTGCGTAGTCTGCTGTGTGGGGGTCGTGGTGGCATCAGGAACCGTGCCCGCAGGCTGACTGAAGCTCAGCTCGAGGGGTATCTCTACCGCCTGTCCCAACCTGGCGGGCTGACCGCACCCCTCAACTACTATCGCTCACTACTCAGGTCAGAAATATATAGCTAACCGCCTCGATATCCTTTGATAACATGTGGACTATCAAATAACAATAAGTTTGATTTGCAGTTTTGTGTGTAGAATTCCATTTTTCCCACCAACATACAGTATCTGACACTGAATCACCACCTTGGTGATTTTGTTCCTGCAATCACCACAAAAAATACAAATATACAAAAGATGGACATGGAAATATAGAAAGAAAACAGCATACCAGTACTTTGTTTGGACCAGGAAAAAATACGTAAAACCAATATGTTTTATAGAACTTTTTATTGTATATTTAATATGATTCCAGTAACGCCCTTTACAAGCACCAGGAGGTGGAGGTGCCGTGCCTGCTGATCTGGGGCGAGGCTGACAGCATCCTGGTAGAGGGGATGTCTGGGGGCACCAGGCCCTACGCCCGGGGGTCCGTCACCTTGCACACCATCCCTGGGTGCAGCCACTGGGTACAGCAGGACCAGCCGGAGAAGGTTAACCAGCTGCTGTGGGAGTTCCTTCTGGATAGGGAGAAGGACGTGGAGCGCTGCTCCGCACGGAGAGGTGCAGGCTGGGCCATAAAGTGGACCAGAGAGTAAATGGATGGTGGTCCTGAACTGCTGAGAATCAGGGTCGGGGCCAATTCAGAAAGTAAACCAAATTCAAATTTCACATTTTCCTCATTGCAAAGCATTGAAGAGAATTTGAATTTTTGTGTATTCCTGAAATGACTGGAAATTGAAATATAAATATAATTGACCTCAATCCTGCTGGGAATCACCACTATAACCGTTTCACACTACTGAGCCGAGCAAAGCTGGCCTGGTTACGCAATCACCATTGTTGCTGGAACCGTGCTAGAAAAGACCTAAGCCAGCACAGTATGGTTTAAAAAGGTATTGCGGTTTTGTATTTTTTCTGCCCACAATTGTAATGTGTTGTATATTAGGCCTCTCTACTATTCTCACTGACTTCAGCCAGTTTATATTGATACAGTGGCCCTGTCTCAACCTATTGCCATCATAACGATGCGGCCGTGTTACCAAAGCAAACCCAGTCACTGCCTGGACATTAAGACCACTGGCTACAGACACAATGTCCCGTACTGTATCAACTGTCTACATTTCCAAACCAATGGAAATAAATGAGATTCAATCATATCGATCGGTTTCCAATTCTGTTGATTACTTTGGTCTGCCATGTATTTGATCTGGGTTGATTCAGTCCATGGTGTTGCGGATGATTGGTGTAAAAGCATCTTTGATGGATTGTATGCATCTTTGCGGTCTGTAATCCACCTATGCGTGACCTACCTTACCCACCTCTCCCTATACTCTACCTGTAACATACCTATGTTTAAAACATTCACACTTAAATCATATCAGCCATCTTCTTCCTCTGATTGGTAAACATTGGACATATAGAGGAAAACACACACCTATAGGCAACCAACAATGGCCAACTGTGGGGAGTGTTGCATTTTAAAGGCTAGTTGTGATGAGTCATCTGTTATTGGGTCACTAATCTGGATGGGAGGTCACATGGGGGTATCCAGGAACGGACTGGGACCAGAAATTGGCCCAGGCTTTTACACACCGGCACATCCGTGGCCCCGCTATTAACCAACTAAAGAGAATTTTTGGGGAAAAAACTACAATTTAGACAGGCCCACTGGCTAAAGACGGACCAGCCCGATACCCCGGCTATCTGGCTGTTCTTACACAATGTGGAACCCCAAACCACATATAGAATATTAAAATCAAGTGCAATCCAAACCTTGATGTTCCATCCATTCTCAAGTGGATCATTTTAAACCGTAGGATCCAAGACACAATTCAACACTTTAATGGAGAATGTAGTGGGTACGAGGATTAAAACAGTTAAAAAAATATTATGCACTGTAACAAATTAATGATTAAACAGATGAATGTATCAATATATACATTTTATAATAACAAATTCAGAATATTATATTATTTAGAAATAGTAAATATGGCATAATCATCATTTACTGTCAATCACAAAGAAATAGCGTTCATTGAATTGGACGTCCCCACCTGCGATTCATCCAACGGGGACGAGGAGGGTGTGGCTCGTGCCTATGTACAACAACCATTAAACTATAATACAAAGATGATGGATATACTGACAAGATTGCATGTTTCTCCGCCCTAAACAATGGAAGTCGTTGACCGGAAAGCGGGACGGCGGATTATCTAGCTTCCTCTTATCCTTTATTTGGATTGGTGGATCCATCTCATTATTGTAATCCTTTTTTGAATATTCGATGAGGGTTGTTGACGTGACTGCATGTATTCAATTGAGAGCGATACTTTGCTGACTAGCCTCATAACATGAACATGCATAGCCATATAGACACAACTCCGATATAAAGTGTTTTTTTCTCAAAGTTCCGGGATATCACGTGTCCTACTTATATCAGTACACGAGTAACAACTTAAGCATTACGAAACTTCTATTGGATCAAATAAACCTCACGTAGAAAATAAACTATTCCTTTTCCTGTTGACTAAATTCGTCACTCATTGACCTCCATACAAAAACTCCTTGCTTGGTGGGCAACAAAAACAAAAACGCCACCTGCTGGAGAGTGGTATTTCACTTGCTTTGGCAATGGAAACAAATGTTTCCCATGGCAATACAGCCCTTACATTGAAAGTGAATAGAATTTTCCACGGAGTTCGGCCTCTCTTTCTCTCTTGGTATAATAAGAACTGGAGACTGCGTTCAAGATGTCCGACCGTTGTTTAAGGCCTGCGGTCCAAACACTTAAAAGACATACCCTATCCCCTCAGCCCTCAAATTAAGTGGACACTTCTGATGACGTCTGACGAGTATACACTTGAGGGGCGAGGGAGGAAGGAATGCTTTCTGAAAGACGCTCGTCAGATTCCCATATCGATCAATGTGACACAATCCTTTTCCAAAGCATCTGGTCTATATCTTAACATTAATAAATGTGAACTCATGGCTGTCAAAGATTGTGTGACACTTTCATATTATGGTATTCCAGTGAAATAAGAACTTAAATATTTAGGCATTGTCACTCAATGCCTAGGTTTACCTCCACTGTACCTGCACCCTACCATACGTTATGCCTTGAATCTATTCTACCACGCCCAGAAATCTGCTCCTTTTATTCTCTGTCCCCAACGCACTAGACAGCCAGTTTTGATAGCCTTTAGCCGTACCCTCATCCTACTCCTCCTCTGTTCCTCAGGTGATGTAGAGGTTAACCAAGGCCCTGTGTGCCCCCAGGGGCTCTCATTTTTTGACTTCTGTAACCATAAAAGCCTTGCTTTCATGCACGTTAACATCAGAAGCCTCCTCCCTAATTTTGTTTTATTCACTGCTTTAGCACACTCCGCCAAATGAGAACTTGTTCTCAACTGGCCTAACTGGTTAAATAAAGGTGAAATAATACAAAATAAATACCATTACTAAGGATCAGAAGTCTAGAGGCTTACTAAATTTTAACCCTCTTATTAAAAAAGACCAGAAGAAGCTAAATCAATGGCTACAGAGGGACTTATCTTTAAAAGGAAGAGTCCTAATAACCAAGGCTGAAGGTATCTCTAAACTAACATATGCTGCTCTATCTTTATATCTTGACGGTAAAATAAGCAAGGAGATAGACCAGATGCTTTTCAACTTTCTGTGGAGAAACCGTACCCATTACGTTAGGAAAACTGTTGTAATGAACACTGCAATGAACACTGAATTTTCTCGACTTTACTACCTTAATACTTTTAAGATCAATTGAATAAAACAATTCCTAAGAAGACCCACTTCTGTGAAATGTTATTCCTCATGTCTTCTCTACTTTTGGTGGCCTTGACATCATGTTGGTTTGCAATTATAATATTGACCAAGTTCCAGTGAAACTCTCTTGCTTTTCATCAGCAGGTTTTCTTGTCATGATCCTTAATTTATAAGCATAATTTTTCTCCACACAGATATATATGGAATAATCGGGATATATTGTATAAAATACTTCTTTGTTTTTAGAATATTGGTTCTGAAATAATATCCTATTGGTGAGTCAACTTGTAAATGCAGAGTTTTTTTTTACTTAGTTATAAGGAATTCTTATCACTTTACAAGGTCCATGTAACACCTAAAGATTTTGCAATTGTTTTAGATGCCATTCCATCAGGTGTTGCTTTATTATTCAGGAACGTGTCAAGACCTGACCCCCAGAGCCTACCTTCTATTGACCCTATTTATGAATAATTTTAAAGGAAACTCCCTTCATTTTGTTACCAAGTAGGTATGTGTGTGGCAACATCCAAACTTTTTTCAACAGATATTATCAATAAATCCATTCCAATACAACATCCTGCTGAAACAAGGTTCATATCGCTCTGTTGTTGATTGGACCATCCTACTGATGAGTCAACAGGGTCAATAGAAGGTAGGCTCTGGGGGTCAGGTCTTGACACCTTCCTGAATAATAAAGCAACACCTGGCATCTGAAACAATTGCGAAATCTTTAGGTGTTACATGGACCTTGTAAAGTGATAAGAATTCCTTATAACTGAGTAAAAGACCCTCTGCATTTACCAGTTGGCTCACCAATAGGATATTATTTTGGAAGGAAAGGAAGGTAGATATGATTTAAATAGACCACCCTTGGCTGGAAATTCATCACTCGTTCATCCCGCGATGATTGTGTTTTTAGCCACCGGTGGCTTGTGGGTACTTTATATGCGCTACATTCAATTATGAGTGCATGTCTACTTATATTAAATATATTATTATTAATATATGCCTACTGTATGAAAGCTAGCTGAAACTTCTGAAGAAGGAACATGTTTTATTTCTACAATTTCCAAAAGATAACCAAACAAAAACATATTTGCGTTCGTTTTAACTTACACTTCTATGTTGACTTCTCCAATGATGTTGTTTAAGTTTTCGCGGACTTTTCTTAGCGGATGTACAATCGTCGCAAATTGAATTATGGGGAGTTTCAGGCCCGGGGGTGAACATAATTGTCCACTCGCAAAGCCGACTAAAAACGAAGCCTGAGGGGCTTACGTTGCAAACTTCCCTTGCTTGGCTAATCATTTGGACCACCCACCAAGATGGCGACGGGGATTCCCCCAAGGGCATAAGGAGAGGGTAAGTGAACGAGGGTGTGTTTTAAGTGTTTTGACCGTAAACCCAAGGTAATCTACTCACGTTCGCATATTGCCAATACATGGACCGTTTATTTCCGGGTTGCATCCGGTTTTTATGGATCAACATCACATTAGCACAATCACTCAGTGCGCACAGGGAGCGGCGCCAACGTCATCACATTATCCTAAAACATGGCAGACTTTTGGATGAATATAAAATGTCAAAGGTGCAATATGCAGAAATCGCTCTGCCATTTCCTGCTTGCAAAAATTCCAATAGTTTGCCTAATTTCAGTTTATGTGATAAAACATGCAGTTTATAGTATCATTGTACCATCTAAACTGCTGTGAAATATACTTTTAATAACCAACATTTATTGTATAGGTTTTTGAAGCTGGTATACGAAATCGAAAGTAAAAGATGCAAAAATGAAACACAGGGAAGCATAGAAATAGCGCACATAGAACAGATCTAGCGCTTTTTAGACTTGCTTTTAACGAGTGACAGATCTATAACTTACATTTCGATGTAAATTTGGTCAGGCCTCCAAAAACGTACATATAAATTAAACTTAGACATATTTACTAACTTTGGCTGTAGGTGGTGTCTTATTGGTTATTTGACTTGTTTATGTGGCCGTGTATGGAATTTGTCTTTCTGGGCCGGGCGTCAGTTAATCTGCAGTACCGAAGCAAAACTGTAGGAGCAGTCAAAACCGTGCTTTTAGACCGGAACCCTGGTCACTTGGGGTGAAAAGGTACATTTACCTGTTGGAAGTGTTCAACATCTAAATTGCATTTCGGGTTATATTGGAGGGAAACGTTGTTCTAAAACGGCGGTAAGCAACCGAATGTTTATTATTATAGGCCTATGCATGATTATTCTTGGTTGTATAATGTGGGTTTCGGTAATTCAATTACAAACTCACGTCAGGTCCAGCGTTGATCAAATTGTCATATCCGACTACACACAATCAGAGCAGCCCACTTTTAGTCCCTGTATTTATTCTGAAAAAGTCTGCACTTATTTTGTCATAAGGGTTAAAACAAAGCTGAAACTTCTTAATTGAGCTAGGCGTCATTCAGTAAACCTTTCCGATTTTCTTCTAGTTCTACCGTACCTTCAGTCTTTGTTTTACTGTAACCGTACTTTGTACCTTTTTGTTTACACCTGATTTTACAGAGGGAATAAAACAATGTCACGTAGATCTTTTTATGTTTGTTCAAGAAAATGTAAAGTTTAACTATAAGGTTTGGTGTCTCGGTCTTGTACAATGTTCTAAGTTTAACTTGAAAAACTGGATGTCTGTCAACTTGTTATTTTGCAACAGTGCGCGACGCGATCAGATAGTTATCTGTTTATAAACACAAATTATTACAATACAGTTCAGCAACCTTGTGTCAGAGCATTTCGTATTATTCTGTACGTAAATCCGAGTGCTACATTTAATATATGTTACATTTCATATGGTATGAATTAATTTGTGGATGCCCATCACCCATTTCGTATGACTAGTTACAAATTACATTTGTATTATATGTTATGAATTTGTTAACATACAATATGTTACGAATTTGCAAAACGTATATGTTATGAATTCTAGCTAGGTGGCTAGCTCGCTATCGTTATCTAGGCTAGGGATTAGGGTTATGGTTAAGTTTAGGAGTTAGGTTAAAGGGTAAAGGTAAGAGTTAGCTCAAAGAGTTAAGGTTAGGGGAAGGGTTAGCTAACATAAGGTTACGGTTAGTTGAAGGTGTAGCTAAAATGGTTAAGGTTAGGGGAAGTGTTAGCTAACATGCTAAGTAGTTCCAAAGTAGCTAAAAAGTAGTAAGTAGTTGAAAGTTGCTAAAATGCTAAAATTGTCCGTGATGAGATTCGAACTCGCACCCTTTGGGTTGCTAGACATTCACGTTATACCCACCCACCCTGACCAACTCCCCTCCTTTAGGTTTTGACTTAAGTAACCATCTGTCTTATGTAAACATAGCAAATGTAAAATATTACTAAATGGAGTGACTCGGATTTTGATCCAGAATAATACGAAATGCTTTGAGACCAGGTTGAGTTCACACACTCAACCGGCACTCTGCTGGTTTACACATGCCTTTTTTGTGGCAGAAACCATCCCATAATAGGTCTAAGGGGGTAGAATCAGTGGAAGCAACTAGTGTCAGTAAGCCTATATCACATCTGGCACAAGGTGTCTAGTACAGGGCTCCCGAGTGGCACAGTGGTTTAAGGCACTGCATCTCAGTGCAAGAGGCATCCCCACATTCCCTAGTTCGAATCCAGGCTGTATCACATCCGGCCGTGATTGGTAGTCCCATAGGATGCCGCAAAATTAGCCCAGAGTTGACCAGGGTAAGCGGTCATTGTAAATAATCATTTGTTCTTAACTGACTTGCCTAGTTAAAAAAAAAAAAAAATTGAAAAAAGTAGTGCCTACTGCCTAGCTCTGTATAGGGTTTTCAGCAGTTAGCTTCGCCCACAGCTGGCTCTGTGTGAACTGCAATTACGATGCTGTGTTTTAACGTTTTTTTGAAATATATGGCCCTTATCTTTCATATCAGCAAGAAAGAATCTTTCAAAGAAAAAATATGCCTGTTACTGTAGCAGAGTTGCACAGATCCATACGATGTGTGTGGTCATTTCCATGTAAAAGTTTATAGGAGCATATCAAATTGGGTGTTAAATAAAAGCTATGAGTCTTTAAAAAAAAAAAAATGAAGGCATGTATACATTTTTCAGCCATATTCCATTCAAAAAATGTGGAATAAGCAAAGGCTTTGATTTATTGTCAGATGAAAAAGGGGTTTAGAAAATATCTACCAGAAAAAAGTCTTAAAAGGTATTAGAAATACCCCTGCCAAGTTATCAACACTTATTTAGTTCAGGATATTTTTTCTGCCTTCTGTAAGTTTAAGAAACATTGCCTTGTGTCTTGAAATTCCATTACCAAAAACCCACATATCTTTAAGATATTCCTCATGAGGAGGGAGAATAATGAAAGTTCACAGAAGTAACAAGTAAAGGTAGACATATCAACTAGTTATAGTGTTTTTACTGATATTAATTTTGATTATGAATTATTACCAAATTGGTAACAGATTTGCAAAAAATCCGTAACGGAAGTTCTGCAATTTAATTGGCTACAATAGGAAATCAAAGTAGTCACAAACCACAATTGGCTCACTGGCTACTGTCCTCCTTTCCTCTGTTTTCTTTCTGTCGTCTGGACTAAGCAAGAGTAAAAAGTCTGGACAAATTAACCCTGGCTTTGATTTCAACGTCCACAGACGGCTGAACCGGCCTTCATTTGGCCCAAACATTAATCTCATACGCAGACACTTCCGGCTTAATTGGCCAACCAATCATCTCCCACAAATCCTTCCCCTTAACCCTCCCAGGACATTAGCACTCCACAAGCACAGAGCCACGCCTTGCACTTGTTTGATTCGCTAAAATTAAGTGATGACAAATACTTTACTGAGTAAAAATCTTTTTTCCAAAGAGAAACTTGCTTTTTGCCTGACTAACCTCTGGTGGCAGAGCATTACATAACTGAGTGACGCATGAATTCTGTTTTTGTTTTGGTTACGGTGAAGAAACCCATAGTGGCGTGTCTGGTGGGGTATGTACAGTACCAGTCAAAAGTTTGGATGCACCTACCAATTCAAGGGTTTTTCTTTATTTTTACTATTTTCTACATTGTAGAATAATAGTGAAGACAAACTATGAAATAACACATGTAGTAACCAAAAAAGTGTTGAACATATCAAAATATATTTTATATTCTTCAAAGTAGCCACCCTTTGCCTTGACAGCTTTGCACACTCTTGACATTCTCTCAACCAGACTTCACTTGGAATGCTTTTCCATCAGTCTTGAGAGTTCCCACATATGCTGAGCACTTGTTGGCTGCTTTTCCTTCACTCTGCGGTCCAACTCATCCCAAATCATCTCAATTCGCTTGAGGCCAGGTCATCTGATGCAGTACTCCATCACTCGCTTTCTTGATCAAATAGCCCTTACACTGCCTGGAGGTGTGTTGGGTCATTGTCCTGTTGAAAAACAAATGATAGTCCCACTAAGCCCAAACCAGATGGGATGGCGTATCGCTGCAGAATGCTGTGGTAGCCATGCTGGTTAAGTGTGCCTTGAATTCTAAATGCGTCACAGACCGTGTCACCAGCAAAGCACCATCACACCTCCTCCTCCATGCTTCACGGTGGGAACCACACATGCAGAGGTCATCCGTTCACCTACTCTGTGTCTCACAAAGACACGGCGGTTGGAACCAAAAATCTCAAATTTGGACTCAGACGAAAGGACAGATTTCCACCAGTCTAATGTCCATTGCTCGTGTTTCTTGGCCCAAGCAAGTCTCTTCTTATTATTGGTATCCTTTAATAGTGGTTTCTTTGCAGCAATTTGAGGCCTGATTCACGCAGTCTCCTCCGAACAGTTGATGTTGAGATGTGTCTGTAACTTGAACTTAGCGAAGGCTGCAATTTATAAGTCTGGTAACTCTAATGAACTTATCCTCTGTAGCAGAGGTAACTCTGGGTCTTCCTATCCTGTGGCGGTCCTCATGAGAGCCAGTTTCATCATAGCGCTTGATGCGACTGCACTTGAAGAAACTTTCAAAGTTGTTGAAATTTTCCGGATTGACTGACATTCATATATTAAAGTAATGATGGACTGTTACTCTTTGCTTATTTGAGCTGTTCTTGCCATAATATGGACTTTGTCTTTTGCCAAATAGGTCTATCTTCTATATACCCCCCCCCCCCCCCCACAACACAACTGATTGGCTCAAACGTATTAAGGAAAGAAATTCCACAAATTAACTTTTAACAAGGCACACCTGTTAATTGAAATGCATTCCAGGTGACTACCTCATGAAGCTGGTTGGGAGAATGCCAGGAGTGTGCAAAGCTGTCAAGGCAAAAGGTGGCTACTTTGAAGAATCTCAAATATAAAATATGTTTTGATTTGTTTAACACTTTTTTTTTTTTTGGTTACTACATGATTCCATATGTGTTATTTCATAGATTTGATGTCTTCAGTATTATTCTACAATGTAGAAAATAGTACAAATAAAGAAACTTTGAATGAGTAGGTGTACTTTTGACTGGTGCTGTATATCTGTTTTGAAGTGAATGCAAATAGATTATACAAGTCGTTTGGCATTTTCAACACACATTTCTTAAAAAGACTAGAAGAGAAGTAGTACATTTCTCCTCAAACCTCAACCATGAAAGACCATCATGCATGTTGTTGATGTTAGTTCTGTGTCAAACCTACCATGTTGATGTACTGGGCCGTACGCACTACCCTCTGTAGCACCTTACGGTCAGATGCCGAGCAGTTGCCATACCAGGCGGTGATGCAAACCGGTCATGATGCTCTCGATGGTGCAGCTGTATACATTTTTGAGGATATGGGGACCCATGCCAAATATTTTCAGTCTCTTAAGTGGAAAAGGTTTTGTTGTGCCCTCTTCACGACTGTCTTGGTGTGTTTGGACCATGATAGTTCGCTGGTGATGTGGACACCAAGGAACTTGAAGCTCTCAACCTGCTCCACTACATCCCAGTTGATGTTAAAGTGGGGCCTGTTCAGCCCGGCTTTTCCTGTAGTCCACGATCAGCTCCTTTGTCTTGCTCACATTGAGGGAGAGGTTGTTGTCCTGGCACCACACTGACAGTTCTATGACCTCCCTATAGGCTGTCTTATCGGTGATCAGGCCTACCACTGTTGTTTCGTCAACAAACTTAATGATGGTGTTGGAGTCGTTTGGCCACACAGTTGTGGGTGAACAGGGAGTACAGGAGGGGACTAAGTGCACAACCCTGAGGGGCCCCAGTGTTGAGGATCAGTGTGGCGGATGTGTTGTTGCCTACCCTTACCACCTGGGGGTGGCCCGTCAGGAAGTTCAGGATCCAGTTGCAGAGGAAGGTGTTTAATCCCAGGGTCCTTAGCTTAGTGATGAGCTTCATGGGCACTATGGTGTTGAACGCTGAGCAGTAGTCAATAAACAGCATTCTCACATAGGTGTTCCTTTTGTCCAGGTGGGAAAGGGCAGTGTGGAGTGCGATTGAGATTGCGTCATCTGTGGATCTGTTGGGGTGGTATGCGAATTGGAGTGGGTCTAGGGTATTGTCGGGGTAGGTTCCTTGTCAATCATTGGCTTATTGGTGAAATCGGCAGTCAGACAATATCTTTAAGTAAATCAATCAAACCTTTATTAATGCAATTGCAGACATAAGTGACAATGGAAACACAGCACGTATGTTTCACAATAAGTTCTGCACCCCACCTAAAAGCACAGCTGATTTTTATACGTCATCACTCCCTAGTGGTATGATCACCTACGTCAATGTATGTATACAGCAATATGTTGAGGTTACCTTATAAGGTAACCAAGTACAGTAGCTTCTCTGAATTCATTAGCATTGTCCACTGTCACACAAGATCAAAATGTCAATACCAGACAGTGGTTACTTCTCTTTATCAAGTTTCGGTCTGACTCCGACCTAGCCTGCAAGCACACTCTTGCAACAGCTAGGGCTTAACCACAAAGACTAATATATACAGTTGATGTCGGAAGTTTACATACACCTTAGCCACATTTCTTTTCACAATTCCTGACATTTAATCCTAGTAAAAATTCCCTGTCTTAGGTCAGTTAGGATCACCACTTTATTTTAAGAATGTGAAATGTCAGAATAATAGGAGAGTGATTTATTTCATCTTTTATTTCTTTCTTCACATTCCCAGTGGGTCAGAAGTTAGTATTTGGTAGCATTGCCTTTAAATTGTTTAACTTGGGTCAAACGTTTCGGGTAGCCTTCCACAAGCTTCCCACAATAAGTTGGGTGAATGTTGGCCCATTCCTCCTGACAGAGCTGGTGTAACTGAGTCAGGTTTGTAGGCCTCCTTGCTTGCACACGCTTTTTCAGTTCTGCCCACAAATTTTCTATAGGATTGAGGGCTTTGTGATGGCCACTCCAATACCTTGACTTTGTTGTCCTTAAGCCATTTTGCCACAACTTTGGAAGTATGCTTGGGGTCATTGTCCATTTGGAAGACCCATTTGCGACCAAGGTTTAACTTCCTGACTGATGTCTTTAGATGTTGCTTCAATTTATCCACATAATTTTCCTTTCTCATGAAGCCATCTATTTTGTGAAGTGCACCAGTCCCTCCTGTAGCAAAGCACCCCCACAACATGATGCTGCCACCCCCGTGCTTCAATGTTGGGATGGTGTTCTTTGGCTTGCAAGCCTCCCCCTTTTTCCTCCAAACATAATGATGGTCATTATAGCCAAACAGTTCTATTTTAGTTTCATCAGACCAGAGGACATTTCTCCAAAAAGTACGATCTTTGTCATCATGTGCAGTTGCAAACTGTAGTCTGGCTTTTTTTACGGAGGTTTTGGAGCAGTGGCTTCTTCCTTGCTGAGCGGCCTTTCGTGTTATGTCAATATAGGACTCGTTTTACTGTGGATATAGATACGTTTGTACCTGTTTCCTCCAACATCTTCACAAGGTACTTTGCTGCTGTTCTGTGATTGATTTGCATTTTTCGCACCAAAGTACGTTCATCTGTAGGAGACAGAGCGCGTCTCCTTTCTGAGCGGTATGACGACTACGTGGTCCCATGGTGTTTTTACTCGCGTACTATTGTTTGTACAGATGAATGTGGTACCTTCAGGCATTTGGAAATTGCTCCCAAGGATGAACCAGACTTGTGGAGGTCTACAATTTTTGTATGAGGTCTTGGTTGATTTCTTTGGATTTTCTCATGATGTCAAGCAAAGAGGCACTGAGTTTGACAGCAGGCCTTTAAATACATCCACAGGTACACCTCCAATTGACTCAAATGATGTCAATTAGCCTATCAGAAGCTTCTAAAGCCATGACATCATTTTCTGGAATTTTCCAAGCTGTTTAAAGGCACAGTCAACTTAGTGTATGTAAACTTCTGACCCACTGGAATTGTGGCACAGTGAATTATAAGTGAAATAATCTGTCTGTAAACAATTTTTTGAAAAATGACTTGTCGTGCACAAAGTAGATGGCCTAACCGACTTGCCAAAACTATAGTTTGTTCAGAAGAAATTTGTGGAGTGGTTGAAAAATGAGTTTTAATGACTTCAACCTAAGTGTATGTAAACCTCCGACTTCAACTGTATGTCCGTGTGGGAAGACTAACTCTAAACCTATAAAGCTGTGTAGTAATATAGCCTTTTATTTTATTATTATGAAAGATAGGCTTCCAAAACCGTACCGCAAGCGATCCATGTTAACGTTTCGAGCAAGCGTTGGGGCTCTTAACAAAAGTCACCCGGATACCTTCATCAATAGGCGCTGGAGGTAGTTAGCATCTATGAATGGGCCAAGTAATGCCGTACAGAGAAGACCTTCATTTGACTTTACTTATTCATTTCAGCTCCTAGCGGGGCCAAGGGCCTCACACCTACTTTTACCGAATTCCATTCTATTCTGTCTCTGTCTCCAGCCGCCATGGAGAGCGGTGGCATGGGAAACGCGTGCGACTACAGCCACAACGTCACCTTCTTCTACGATTACGTAGGTAAGGAGATCAGCAGAGACTGGAGTGTCAGGGACTGTGTGGTAGTGGTCCTGGGCCTGACCATCTGCCTCATTATGATCCTGTCCAACATATTGGTGATGGCGGCCATCTTGATCAACCGACGCTTCCACTTCCCCATCTACTTCCTGCTAGCCAACATGGCCGCTGCGGACCTGTTCGCCGGCTTGGCCTACACCAACCTCGTGCTCAACACAGGACCCTGGACCATCAGGTAGGGCGGACAGTTGTCTAGAGAGGCCGGGTCAGTAACCGGAGGGTCACTGGTTTGAATCAGTATCCTAGATACCTGCCGTTGTGCCCTTAAGCAAATTTAACCATCAACTGCTCTTCGGGCACTACACTGTGGCTGACCCTGACTTCCAACTTCTCAGTAGGTGTTTGTAATGTATGTGTGTGTCTCGAGTGGGTTTGGATAAAAGACATACCAATCTCAGTGTCTCTGTGACAGTTGACAACAGAGGAATCTTCTTCTTCTTCAGGCTGTCCAAGCAGCAATGGTTCATTAGGAATGCTCTGGTGGACATGAGCCTGACGGCGTCTGTGGCCAACCTGCTGGCGGTGGCGGTGGAGCGTCACCAGACCATAATTACCATGCAGGTAAAAAGACTAACTACTCTAACAGACTCTAAAGCCTTTTTCCTTTGGCTTTAAATTAGTCTGGCTGTTCTTTTAGTATCTTATGACGTGTTCGTACTCGTTTTTCTCATTCTATTTGTATTATTTTTTTATCATGTACATTGATTAGCGGTCTCTGTATGTACTGTGTTATACGTTTATTTTTATTATGATTATGCAGCTGCACAGCAAGATGACCAACCGGCGTGTGGTGCTGCTGATCGTGTGTATCTGGGCAGTGTCTATCATCATGGGGCTGGTCCCTTCCATGGGGTGGAACTGTGAGTGCCAGCTTAGCGACTGCTCAATCATCGCCCCGCTCTACAGCCGCAGGTAACCAGCTAGGTCTAGGATCAGGTCCCCCCTTGTCCTTATAATGTTATTTAAAGGGCAAAGGTGATCCTAAATCAGCAGTCCTACTCTGAGATGCTTGATCCGTACGACCCCTGGTCGAGAGTGAGCTGGCAAATGGACTGGAGGGTTGTTGGCGTCCAAGTATCCTAGATGCCATCTCCTGCCGTTGTGCCCTAGCCTAGATCAAGGCACTAATCTAGCCTAAATCTGCTCCAAGGGTGCTTCTGCAGTGTGGTTGGCTGACCTTGGCTTTCAATGTGTGTGTGTGTCTCAGGATGTTGGGTTTAAAGCGAAAGACAAATTGTCATGATCTACAAAGAAAAAGGACAAAGTCTTTTCTTCTCCAGGTATATGATCTTCTGGGCGTCTCTCAACCTGCTCACCTTTTTTGTCATGGTGGCTGTGTACGCGCGCATCTATGTCTACGTGAGACGTAAGGGTAAACGGATGTCTCAGCACAGCTCCCACCATCTGAGGCACAACGAGACTGTCTTTAACCTCATGAAGACTATCTCTATTGTACTGGGTGAGTGGGATCTGGAACTGGCCTGGAACGTACACTTCCAAGAGGATGCGATGCTAATGAAACTAATACCGTTCAACGATCGTGCCATTTTATTTAATTTCCATTCCATGCACATCCTTACTTACATCTTACTCATTGCTAAAAGGTACCTAACCTTTTTCCAGATCTATGCAACTCTCTAAAACATACATACTATTGTAAGGTTATGGGGAACATAATCGTTTGTTTTAATTGACAAGTGAATGGCATGGCTATGGCATATCCTCTCATGTTTTCCTCATTTCCTTCCCTCCTCTCCCTAGGTGTGTTTGTCATCTGTTGGACGCCGGGCCTGATGACTCTGTTGCTAGATGGGATCATGGGTAAAGACAGCCATGCCTTGACCTATGAGAAGTACTGTCTGATCCTGGCTGAGTGTAACTCCCTGGTTAACCCTATTATCTACTCCTTCCGGGACGAGGAGATGAGAAGGACCTTTAAGTGTATCCTGTGCTGCCTGTGTAGGAGGAGCTCTGACAATCAGGGGGAGCAGTCCCCTGTGGAGTTCACCACACTGCAACCAGAGGTAGGTTAACCACAGAAAGATTACAGGTCAGCTCTTTCAACAAAAATAATCCTGTGATTCCTGGCATCCTATCTCCTTACCTCCTCCTCAACTGTATTGTAGGACCTAGTCCAAGGTCCCCTCTCTTTGGACCTTCTTGTCCAATGGGTTTTGAGAACGAGGCGAGAGGGTGCAAAGAATCAAGTAAAGATTGAGATAGATCCACATTACGATGCTATAGGCTTTTTATACGGTGTATGGGTTCTAATCAGGCTTTTTGTTGTTCTCCAACATCTAAAAATGTGCTTTTACTTCACAACGATTTACCATTCTGGCTCACATGTCACGTTTCCTCTTTTGTTTTTGTCCTTCAGTGTGTTTCACCTAGATTTTAATTTCTTACAATAATTGAGAAGCTGGTACTGGCAAGGGATGACCAATGATCTTTTTCTTTACCCCAAACTGCTCTGGCTTGAACTTTGACTGACTGACACATATTCCAACTACTTATTCCAATGGAGTATTTGATGGGAATATCTGTTTAGTTGGTGGATGTGGTGCTATGCTTGTAACCGCTCTCTCCGCTTGGTGCTCTTCTGCAACTTTTTTTCCACAATCAAAATTTGAATACCTTTTCCTGAGGGAGAACAAACTTTAGACCGAGAGACTACATACAGCAAAACCATTGTGTAATATGTTTTCCAGAATGCGTTGGTTTGGATTTTTTAAGGGGCTCTGTTGTGACAAAATAGATTTGTCTGCCATCATTACATGATTTCTGAAAGAAAACACACATTTGAGAGCTTTGTATTCCAAATGTATTTAAACGGTGACTCTATAATTTCCTGCCTTATCTCATGCCTCTTCATCTTTCCTTCTCCCTTTAGACTTTAACCTAACACTTGTGACTCACAGCGTGCTGCTATCTTTGTGAACAATGACTATTTATGATATTGAGCAATATTGCGTGTCTGCCACTACGCAGAGATACAGTGCCTTCAGAAAGTATCAACAACTAAAAATATGTACAGGATATATCTATATAAATTATTCATAGCCCTCGACTTATTTCACATTTTGTTGTTAGTCTGAATTCAAAATGTATTAAAAAAAAAAGTTCTCACCCGTCTACACATAATATCCCATAATGACAAAGTGAAAACATTTTTGTAGAAATTTTAGCAAATGTATTGAAAATAAAATACATAAATATTCAATTTACATACAGTACCAGTCAAAAGTTTGGACACACCTACTCATTCCAGAGTTTTTCATTTTTACTATTTTCTACATTGTAGAATAATAGTGAAGACATCAAAACTATGAAATAACACATATGGAATCATGCAGTAACCAAAACAGTGTTAAATACATCATCTATTTTATATTTGAAGAATCTCAAAGTAGCCACACTGTGGCCCAGACTTGAATCCCATTAAATCTGTGTAAAGTCTTCAGAATTGCTGTTCAGTCGCTCCACATCAACACTGAAGAAAAATATAAATGCAACATGTAAAGCTGAAATAAAAGATCCCAGAAATGTTCTATACTAACAAAAAGCTTTTCTCTCCGATGTTTTGCACACATTTTGTTTACATCCCTGTTAGTGAGCATTTCTCCTTCTCGCCAAAATAATTCATCCACCTGACAGGTGTGGCATACCAATAAGCTAATTAAATAGCATGATCATTACACAGGTGCACCTTGTGCTGGGGACAATAAAAGGCCACTCTAAAATGTGCAGTTTTGTCACACCACACAATGCCACAAATGTCTAAAATTTTGAGGGAGCTTGCAATTGGCATGATGGCAGCAGGAATGTCCACCAGAGCTGTTGCCAGATAATTGTTAATTTCTCTACCATAAGCCGCCTCCATCATTTTAGAGAATTTGGCAGTACGTTCAACCGGCCTCACAACCACAGACCCCATGTATGGCATGTGTGGTTTGTTGATGTCAAAGCTGTGAAAAGAGTGCCATTGGTGGCAGTGGGGTTATGGTATAGACGGGCATAAGATACGGACAACAAACACAATCGTATTTTATTGATGGAAATTTGAATGCACAGAGATACCTTGACGAGATCCTGAGGCCAATTTTCGTGCCATTCATCCGCCGCCATCATCAGCATGATAATGCACAGCCCCATGTCGCAAGGATCTGTACACAATTTCTGGAATCTGAAAACATCCCAGTTCTTCCATGGCCTGCATACTCAGACATGTCACCCATTGAGCACGTTTGGGATGTTCTGGATCGATGTGTACGACAGCATGTTCCAGTTCCCGCCAATATCCAGCAACTTCACACAGCCAGTGAAGAGAAGTGGGACAACATTCCACAGGCCACAATCAACAACCTGATCAACTCTATGCGAAGGAGATGTCACGCTGCATGAGGCAAATGGTGGTCACACCAGAAACTGACTGGTTTTCTGACCCACGGCCCCTACTTTTTTTTGCATATCTGTATTTCCTGTAATGTGAAATCCATAGATTAGGGCCTAATGAATTTGACGGATTTCCTTATATGACCTGTAACTCAGTAAAATCTTTAGAATTGTTGCGTCTATATTTTTGTTCAGTAACTTAAGAGCTTGAGAAAATTTGCAAGGAAGAATGGGAGAAAATCCCTAAATCCAGATGTGCGAAGCTGATAGACGTACCCAAGTCAACTCAAAGCTGCAATTGGTGGTTCTACAAAGTTTTGACTTGGGGGTGTGAATACTTATGTAAATGTGATTTCACTTTCAATACATTTGCTACAATTTCAAAAAAAATTAAGAGCACGTAAATGGACCAGAATTCCCTTTTTTAATGAATATTCTGATCTTGAACTTAAGCATTAGAATAGTGTGCTATTCGTTTGGGTGGAGATCAAATAAATTAAGGTGTGGCGGAGTTGCGTCTACAGATACGCCATATTCTGACCTTGACTTAGTTCCACCATTTTTACTCGTGAGGAAACTATGAATAAAGTAGAAAAAGCATCTACCTAATTTGTTCAGATAGAAATAACACCATTCTCCATGCACTGTAAATTACAACTTGATAAGAGCTAGGTAAATGAGTATTCCGTTTTGGATAAGAGAATTTAAAAAATACTTGTTTTAGATATTTTACCTTATCGCTGGAGATGTGAAACCAGTCCACAGTACCACAGTAAAGTTGATGAAATACTGTGCCATTATGCAGCGTTTAAATGGCCTTTTAAGTTGCAGAGATACTCTCGAATGTCTTGATTATAGACTACCAACTTTTGCTTTCCTATTTGTATCATAAGTATTAACCACTAGCCATAGGACAAATAACACATTCAACTGCCAGTTTACTGTTAGTTCCCTTCAGGTGCTCTAGCCTATATTATCATTCCGTTTAATTACATTGGTGATATCAAAATACTGATACTCTCAATTGGTGCAGAAACATAAAGGAAAGGGGGATACCTAGTCAGTTGCACAATTGAATGCATTCAACTGAAATGTGTCTTCCGCATTTAACCCAACCCCTCTGAATCAGAGGTGCGTGGGGCTGCCTTAACCGGACAAAGTTCTAAATAGATTAGTACACCGTATTTTAAAAGGATTATTGAATAAACTCACTGAGAAATGTTGGCTCGCAAGTGGAAGGGTTTTTAGCGGTTGAATTATTTATTCAGCGCGCGCAAGGGAACCACACCTGCAAAGTCCGGAACGCACCTTCCTACGGTAAGTCTGAAAACCAACTACTGAGAAGTGAAAATGAAAGGCGTGCGTAAGAAAGGCCTAATTTCTTAAGTCAGAATCGGGCCCTTCGTCATTATGGGTTATTGTGTGTACTGTAGATAGGTGAAACAAAAGATTGAATTCAGGCTGTAACACAACAAAATGTGGAGTAAGTCAAGGGGTATGAATACTTTCTGAACGCAAAGAGGTTACTATTGTTGTGTCTGCTCCCCACAGGTAGAAAATGGTTGTGAAGTAAAATCAGAGGAGAAAGCCAACTTTACTGCCCTCCAGCTGATAAAGACAGAGTGGTGACAAGCCTCTTCACCCTGACAGCTGGATTAAATCATATTGACACCATGGACATTAAGATCTACAGCCACTCATGAATGTAGGCCTCTATTCAAATCTGTCGCTGAAGCGTTACAAATTGCGCCATAGAAATTTAAAGGCGATTTCCGATTGACATATGCAGCGTTTACTGTGAATGCGTCTCTGCTAATGCGGGAACATTGCGTCTAAATTTAAATCACTGTTACGCTGAACTTCCGTGATACAGATTGAATAAAGTCGTTAGTGGTGTTGAAACAGGAGGACAATGGACAAGCACTGGACAATATGGTTATGACGCCATACTGTCATGTGTACATTTTGGGATGCTTGTTTGTACGTGTACAGTATGTTTTGTTTATCTAGATGCGTTACACTAATACTGGGAAATTCAGAAACTTCCAAACTGTCTAGGGAAAGACTACCTCCATGTGCCACAGTTAAATTATGTGATACATTATAAACGAGCCATGAGATGCTTTAAAAATACCAGCATGGGGATATAGGGAAGCCTGGAATTTAAGCTGAATATCACCTTGTCACTATTTACTGGAAATGAAACTATAGTGAAACTGCGTGACATTCGATCATGCATGCATACATTTTGCGTACGGGTGGTCCTATGAATCGAACCCACAACCCTGGCATTGCAAGCGCCATGCTCTACGTTTACCAACTTAGCTACAGAGGCGGGTTTCACTTATGAAAAACTGAGTTTAAATGTATTTGGCTAAGGTGTATGTAAACTTCTGACTTCAACTATATGTAAAACACCATCAAATGGTGTCATTTGATTTGTTTAAATGTCACAAGAGCGAGCATAGATGTAATGACTAATCATAAAAAATAAAAACCAACCCCAAATAATGAAAAGCACAATTATTTTATTCATTTTTTTCTTCTAATAAGGAACACTACAACTTGTCATTCTTTTTACTCGTTCTAGAACAATTCTAAAGTTGAGGTATAAAATGAGTTCGTACAGACTCACAGGTCTTGAAACAGTGGGGTTTTATATACAAGAGACAGAGGTAGAGACGAGAGGGGGTATTTAAAATACAGGGGGACGAAGAAGAGGGAGCAATATACAAAGATACTAACAAAACAAAGTGACACATTAAAGGGTTTAATGTGTAGTTTGATTTGGTGCTGTGGAATTCTATTCTTCTGTGGTAGAATCCTACACTAGGTGACTCAGTATTGGCTCAACCTGTATAGGAGTAGCTACATTTTTACGTTTAACTGTATCGTTACAATAAAATACTGGGCGAACACAAAATATTAAAAAAAAAATGGGGTCAATCCAGACAAAATGGCCGAAGTTAAATGGATAAGGGAAATCCAGGGATTTCTAAAAATGTGAACGTTTTTTCCCCCAGTTGAGGTAAGGGCTGATTAAATGCATTCACGGTATATGCTAGCAAGATGGCCAACAATGGCTCTGGCATTAATTCAGCGGTTATTGCTAAAATGCGGTTTCACAAAAGTGCCCATTAGAATTCATACAGCACCAAACAAAACTAGAATATCCATAACCCCCACACTGCAACCCCAATTAACAAAAATACCAAATTAAAATATGCAAATAATCATTAAAAAAACGAACAAATTAACTTGACCCCAACCTCAGAACATTAAAAGACCAAACAATCAGGCAACTCACCCAAAAATAAAGCAGAGGGTTTATAAAAAGAGAGACGAACATTCCACAATCTGTACAGTGACATCCATTTACGACGGGTAGAAAAAGACAAGACTAATTTGGTGTAGTAGTGGTAGCATTATTTGTAAGATATAAGCCATATGAAATGTTTATAATAACAGTAAACAAGGACACTAATTTGGGTAATACAATATAAGAGTTCTCTGTAACGATGTCTTTATATCTGTTTAATATATAGTTTGTCCTTTATCAAAATGCCTGGTACTCTTAACAGATGATGTATGATTGTAAATAAAAGGAAAATGAAATCAGAGAAACTGAAGACTACCTTGTTTATCGTAATAAAACCAGTGGTGCCTTTTTGGTAACAGTTATTAACAGAGTAAAGCCCTTGCTAATTGGCCAAATCATAGAGCTAACCAATAGGATCCATTTTTACCAGCAGATTCTGAGATGGAGTAAAGGGAGAAAGCAACAAGCCTTCCCATGGAACAGGTGCTCTCTACGGCAACGATGCTCTGTCATCTCCACAGCAACAATACAATCAATTCTTTAGCACTGGTGTGACAGACATAACAGCCCCCCCCCCCCCCCCCCAAATATAACCCCAAACTTAAATGACATGAGGCCAGACAACACCATAAAAAGACAAGTACAAATACAATTCCCTCTACCCCAAAACTGAAAACTTTTTATTCACCAACTTTTTTGTGTGAAATATAATCATCATAATTACATTATTGATAACTGGTATTTTTGGTACGATGCAAAGTTGTAGTGTGGCCTGTGAGCAAAACAGATTATTACGAGTAGATGAGAGTTTAAGCCCCGTCTGGACCGGGGACTTCCACCTGAGTCCTGTTCAGTAGGGCACAACGTAGCAAAACGGTTTGCATCCCAAAACACGCATTCCTATTAGATAAGTTCAGGTAGTAGCATCTACCCGTATCACTCGGTTTTAAAATGTTTTCGCCCTACTGAACAATACCCTGCTAGTGGGGAGGCCACAGTTGTTAAATAAAATGTAAGGGCTGAATGTACTCCATAACCTTTGACTTCACGCACTTCGGTGCACGCCCCAGGAAAGTTCTGATCCAGAGACCGTTTGGTGGAGTATAAACCCAGGGTCCTATTCATTAGTGTACACCGAAAGTGAAACGTTTTGCACCGTAGCAAAAATGTTTAGCAATGGCAAAAAAAATAAAAAAAGCATTTGTTGGACAAATTCAGGTAAATCCCTCTCCCTGTTTCAGCCAGTTTCCTTCCTAATGAATACGGCCCAGCATTACCCCGTAAGGCTGGGCTGTATTCATTAAGCCATCCCGATTGAAACATCTAAGAACTCTGTACATACAGCATAACGCATTACTTCTTTTTGGTCTGTGTCTTTGAGAAAACAAAAGTGAAGAAGCTAAATAACTTGAATATTTAAATGAGAACCATCACTGAACACCTAAAAAGCCTACATGCATTGGAAGACGGTCACAAATATTTATTTTAACATTTTCATGTCACATTTTGTCCCCCCAATGACATAGCCATCTCTCTGCCCCAAAACTTATTTCATTCCACCCATTTCACCGTCCCAACACCACATTTAAGTTCTATAAACAAACTTTGTTTATTTGGTGGCTGGTGCATTTCTTTGTGAAACAACATTAGAAAGAAAAAGGCTACAATCAACTAAAAGTAGTTGACAGAGGAAAGTAACGTCTACAAAAGAGTATAGCTTTTGATGACTAACCGTAGGGGGACGCAATAGAAACGACCTCTGGAGGACTTCAAGAGGATCGCTCATTTCTTCAGTCCTGCCCTCAAGCCAACTGTATGCTCAACTCCCCAGAACTACTGTCACCAGGTAGACGATGCACCCGTAAAAAGGTGCAAATGTTTGTGCTTGACAGATGTGTCCACGTTCCATACGCGGGGTTGTAAAAGTGGGTGGTGTGTGCATATCTGACCTATAAAGCACTCACTCAATACGAAAAGATGGGAGAAACAACAGCGGTGTCTTTGTTACTAGTTGGTTCTCAGAGGAACAGAAGGGGGGGGGGGGGGTGAAAACTATCAGGTTGGGGGAAGGAGAGAGGACATCACTTTGGTACAAGCAAGGTGAGCAGAGCTCGTCTTGTGATCCGTATCGCCACAGTGCCTGGCGTTAGTGTGTGTGTGTGTGTGTGACCACTATCATACGCGTCAACACCAGAACCTCACAAGGGATAGGTAATGGACAGGCTGTGACCACTGTGTGGAGTTGACATGAGCATTTACACAGGTAATGTACAGACATCAGTGATCATCACCTGCCCTACACAGCCAGGTTGGGTTAGTAGTCCCCCAAAGGTCCTGGAGGCGGCGAGGGGTTATGATGTCATGATCAGGCGCCAGTCAGTCTCCTCAAATTCAAAATGAAGACAGAAACGAGCCTCCAGAATTTCTGTAGTGTGGAAGGTAAATGTCTTCTGTTCACTTGTCCATCTTAACAGTCCACAGAAGTGTGTGTGTGTGTGTGTGTGTGTGTGTGTACACACAGCGCCTGGCATGAGTTGCCCAGTCCGGAGAGGTAGGCAGGAAGGAGGATGGGGGGGTAAGTGGGTAGTCTGAGCATATCCCAAAAGAAAGAGGTCTCTGGGGTGGAGGAAGGGGGGGGGGGGGTCTCAGTTGGAGGTGTCAGAGTGGGCGCTGCCAGGGGGGCCTGGTGGAGAAGTGACACAGGAGGGGTGGGTGTTGTCCTGCCAACTGTTGTTAGTCTAGAAGGCAAGAACCAGGAGAGAAAAACAAAGATGTCAATTTGGGCAGCTAGTTTTGTTCAACTTTTTAAATATAGGCGTGTTGTGACCCCGGTAAAATCCACGTGTAAAATGCTCCAAATACATTTGCCTGGACTACAAATGCTTTGTTGATAGACATGCATTTCTTTCGGGCCTAAATAAAAAAGGAGAGGTTTGACTCACGTCGAGGTGGTGTGGGGCGTAGAGGGCGCTAGAGGTCAGCTCCTCATAGCCTGCCGTCAGGCGTGTAACATGGTGCAGGGTATCCACCTGGACGGAGACAAGACAGGCGCCATCAGCTACGAGATGCACGCACATATATACACACACACACTTTCCTTGTTTTACTATTCTTGTGGGGAGTTTAGGTCCCCACAAGGATCGAAGAACACACACACACACGACCTGGGTTCAAAAAGGATTTGTTTCCTTTCAAATACTTTGAGTGCATTTGATTGGCACAGGCTTGGTTCCGTTGTGCCACGCAAGCGCAATCAAGTGCAGGAAAAGTGTTTGGAAGATAACATACTATTTGAACCCAGGTCTGGCACGCACACACACACACACACACACACACACGTAGTTGCACATCAATCAGGGCAAAGTCTCACAAACACAGGTGGGGATTAAAGGAACTTTAAAAGCTTCCACAAACCTCTGCTGTATCGGTCAATGCAAAAGCAGCATGGCTCTTGGTTTGGACTGCTGGTTCCCTACCAGCTAACTTCGCTGTACAACCCTGACTTTGCGTTCATACACTATCCATCTGCCTCTCTACTATCACAGCTCTATAGCTATTATTCATTGTTCATTCCAAGATTGATGAGATGAAATGATTTCTACCCAATTTAAAATTGCACAATGTTGTATTCAGTTGTCACTGATGGAATGCAGAAAATGCTGCCTACCATCCGGTTAGTCAGGGAGAATCTCAATTGCATTCGTCTCCTCTCTCCACCTTCTCAAAACCTATTGGATGAGAAAGCCAGCGGTCTCGCCCCTCTGACATTCTCCTCCAATGGGTTTTGAGAAGGATGCGAAGGGAGCGGAGACAAAAGAGTCAAGGCAATGCAACTGAGGAATTTCCCTCCGCCGCTGACACTGACCGTCCAGGCTAACCTCAGGCTGTTTACAGCAGAAATCTGTGGATCCTCTTCAACAACACCGCTGGCTTTCTCAACAGCGGAGGGCAACAACAACAGCAGAGTAATGGGGAGTAGGGGGGGGGGCTTTGGCTTCCATGGTGACAGGATGGAGAGAGATGGCCATGGGCTGGCTGCTTCCCAAATGGTACCATATCCATCAAAGGTAATGCACTATATAGGGAATAGGGTGCCATTTGGAGAAGCAAATGTGGACATAGAGACAAAATGGATGGATAAATAACTGGGGGAGAATGGTAAGGTAGGTACACCAAAGGCTTAACTGAAACAAGGTGGAGAGAGGGGGAGGGCCAAAATGCACCTGAGGCGTGTTTCTCTGCTAAGCGGAACAGGGACAGCTGCCACAGGGGGTCTTGGGTTGGGTGTTTAGGGATCAGGGGTGAGGAGAGGGAGGTGGGGGTCACCATAGCTAGGAGGAGCTGGTGTCTAGGGATGTTTGGGTCACTGGTTTTGGGGTGGTAAAATCCCGGAAACCTCCCCAAAATGCCCTGTTTTTTGTTTAAAGAAATCTTGTTTGAACAAATTTCAGGATTGCCTTCACTATTCCCTCCCGATTCCAGAAATCCTCCAACCAGGATTGTGAAAACCAGGACATTTTGTGAACATTACAGGAATTTTGGAGTTGCAGCATTGAGGCAGGCTTTCCTAGAGGTCCTCAGTGCCTACCTGGGGCTGCAGAGAGGGGGCGATGTTGAGGACGGCCTCCCCAGCCCCGTTGAGGTTCGAGGGGTGCAGGCCGAGGTAGGCAGCAGCAGCGTCGCCTGCATGAGACAAGCTGTATGACCCTGACGACCCTGCAGGCAACACACGCTGTGTCAGCCAATCAGGCATCTCAGTGTGGCTCTGTCAGTCAAATCAGGTACCGCAGTGTGCCGGGGTCAGAGATCACAGTTCAACCAGGAAGTTAAAAGTACACTGGCTTTTGAAAAGAGACCGTCATACCCGTGCTCACAACCCGTTGGCTAGTGTTGAAAACATGAGGATCGTGGACCACAGTCAGAGTGTTTAGAATGAGGTGAGCAATGATTTTAGTCGCTCGTGACACAGCCTTCTGGGTACCAAGATGATCCAATACATTGTACAGCTAGATCCTCAATTTCCACCTTCCTCAAGTTGTTGTGAATGAAGTATGAGGCTAGTGCAGGAAAATATGAAATAGCCAAACTATAGGGCCAACTGCAACTTTCTTGATCGAAACGGACCAAAATCAAGACAACACAAATGTCTTATTACATGAAAAAAAAACGGCGGTCAACATTTTCTTCACACTATAACAAGTGAGCGTCATAAAGTGGAATTCAGACATTTTTAGTTGTTAAGTCTTGAGTCCGAGTGCTGACACTCGACAGTCCACCAGCGAGCTGTAATCTTACTGCAGGAGAGGCAGACCATGGAAATAGAATCCAGATAATAATAGAATAGATTTCTATGAAGCAGACATACAGTACGGCTCACAATGACAATGGTACATCACCTACCTGCTCCTGTCTGCTTCCTGAGCAAATAGGGGTAGTTGGTACATACGTGTGTGTGTGTGTGTGTGTGTGTGTGTGTGTGTGTGTGTGTGTATACACACACAGACTACCGTTCAAAAGTTTTGGATCACTTCAAAATTTCCTTGTTTTTGAAAGAAAAGCTAATTTTATGTCCATTAAAATATCAAATTGATCAGAAATACAGTGTTGACATTGTAAATGACTATTGTAGTTAAACGGCAGATTTTATGGAATATCTACATTTGTTCTGATTAAAGAAGCAATAAAACGGTCCTTCTTTAGACTAGTTCAGTATCTGGGGCGTCAGCATTTTTGGGTTCAATTACAGGCTCAAAATGGCCAGAAACAAAGGACTTTCTTCTGAAACTCGTCCGTCTATTCTTGTTCTGAGAAATGAAGGCTATTTCATGTGAGAAAATGCCAAGAAACTCATTAAAATTCAAATCAATTTATAACATTTTTGCATGCGTTTTTCAGGAATTTTTTGTATTATTCTGTCTCTCACTGTTCAAATAAACCTACCATTAAAATTAACTTTTTTCCCTCCCTGTGTGTGTGGTTAGATAGATAGATAAATAAATGAATAAAAGATGGGCAAAAGAACACAGACACTGGACAGAGGAACTCTGCCTAGAAGGCCAGCATCCCAGAGTCGCCTCTTCACTGTTGACGTTGAGACTGGTGTTCTGCGGGTACTATTTAATGAAGCTGCCAGTTGAGGACTTGTGAGGCGTCTGTTTCTCAAACTACACTCTAATGTACTTGTCCTCTTGCTCAGTTGTGCACCGGGGCCTCCCACTCCTCTTTCTATTCTGGTTAGGGCCAGTTTGTGCTGTTCTGTGAAGGGAGTAGTGCCAGATCTTCAGATTCTTGGCAATTTCTCGCACGGAATAGCCTTCATTTCTGAGAACAATAGACTGACGAATTTCAGAAGAAAGTTATTTGTTTCTGGCCATTTTGAGCCTGTAATCGAACCCACAAATGCTGATGCTCCAGATACTCAACTAGTCTAAAGAAGGCCAGTTTTATTACTTCTTTAATCAGCACAACAGTTTTCGGCTGTGCTAACATAATCGCAAAAAAGGGGTTTCTAATGATCAATTAGCCTTTTAAAATGATCAACTTGGATTAGCTAACACAACGTGCCATTGGAACACAGGAGTGATGGTTGCTGATAATGGGCCTCTGTACGCCTATGTAGATATTCCATAAAAGAAAAAAGCCGTTTCCAGCTACAATATTCATTTACAACATTAAAATGTCTACACTGTATTTGATGTTATTTTAAAATGGACCAAAACAAATGAGCTTTTCTTTCAAAAACAAGGACCTTTCTAAGTGACCCCAAACTTTTGAACGGTAGTGTGTGTGTGTGCGTACTGTACACTAATGTAAAGGTGTTCTGGCTGCTACATAAAGACAGACAGCCAACAGGGTGACTGTGGGAGTTTGCAGTAGTAGTAAGATAAGTAAGAAATATATAATGTTAAAATGACGACATCAAAAGAGGAAGTGGTGAAATTGAACAGAAACCATTCAGAAAGAAAAAAATACATTTGTTAGTGAATTGGATTTATAATCCGATGGGGGACGATGGTCATTTCCTACTAAGAGTTATTGCTTAGGGCAATAGCCCAGCATCTAAGATACTGCTGAGTCAAGCTACATTTATCCCTGAAAATTACCACTTTCTACAACATTAAAGCAACTTTTAACGCGGAGATTATCAATCTGGTCCAAAATAAGATTTGGTCTAAAAAAAACTAAACTATAGAAAACCTGTGAGAGCAATAACATCACAGCAATGCATCAGGCACCAAACAAGCAGAGGAACAGAAGAAAAGTCAGATGGAGAGCCAGACAGACAGAGGCAGACAGACAGCCAGCCAGGCACGCAGCCAGCCAGGCACGCAGCCAGCCAGGCAAGCACGCAGCCAGCCAAGCACGCAGCCAGCCAAGCACGCAGCCAGCCAGCCAGGCAAGCACGCAGCCAGCCAGGCAAGCACGCAGCCAGCCAAGCAAGCAGCCAGCCAGCCAGGAAAGCACACAGCCAGCCAGCCAGCTAGGCAAGCACGCAGCCAGCCAGCCAGGAAAGCACACAGCCAGCCAGCCAGCCAGGCACGCAGCCAGCCAGCCAGCCAGGCAGCCAGCCAGCCAGCCAGCCATGCACGCAGCCAGCCAGCCAGCCAGGCACGCAGCCAGCCAGCCAGCCAGGCACGCAGCCAGCCAGGCAAGCAGCCAGCCAGGCACGCAGCCAGCCAGCCATCCACGCAGCCAGCCAGCAAGGCAGGCACGCAGCCAGGCATGCAGCCAGCCAGCCAGCCACGCAGCCAGCCAGCCACGCACGCAGCCAGCCAGCCAGCCACGCACGCAGCCAGCCAGGCACGCAGCCAGCCAGGCACGCACGCACGCACGCAGCCAGCCAGGCACGCAGCCAGCCAGGCACGCACGCAGCCAGCCAGGCACGCAGCCAGGCATGCAGACAGGACAGACAGCAATGCAGACAGGACAGACAGCAATGCAGACAGGACAGACAGCAATGCAGACAGGACAGACAGCAATGCAGACAGGACAGACAGCAATGCAGACAGGACAGACAGCAATGCAGACATTGTCCTCATTCCGTGTATGTGGTTCTACACTACTGCCAGTGTGTATGAACTGTAATGTGTGTGTAATAGCATGGACCTCAGCTGATTGGTGTGGGGAGGACGGGTGATTGAGATGGATGGAGGGGTGGGGGTCAGGGGTGGTTGGCAGGGGCACACAGTACCTGAGTTGGGCGTCGCCGGAGAGTTAGCCTGGCTAGCCTGCGCCGACACACTGGCAGCATCCACCGCTGTTTTAACTGCGTAGAGGTTCGCTTCCTCCTGGAACTTACCAATGTTCTTCTTGTACCGTATTCTCTTGTTGCCGAACCAATTAGAAACCTGAGGGGGAGACGGACAGACACCAGTGTATTAGTCAGTGTATCCCCTAGATGTCTTTCCAGGGTTGTATTCATCAGTGCATGCCGTAGCAAAATGTTTCCCCAACGGAAAACGAAAGCAGGTGGTTCGTACTGGAAAATGTCAGGTAGTCCATCCTTGTTTCAGTACATTCTCAGTCACCTGACACTTTCAATTGAAACCAAATAAAGATTAATTATTTTAGGCAGGGGAACAGACCCCCCTACCTATACATTAGAAGGGGATAAGCTGGTTTTAGTACTGGTAAGTCCACTGGCAGCAGAAGTGTGTGGTGCGGTACGGTGGTACCTGGGAGACAGTGATGGCACACTTCTTGGCCAGCTCTTCTTTAGCCTCCTCACTGGGGTAGGGATTGGAGAGGTGGGAGTAGAAGTACTCGTTCAGAACCTCTGTAGCCTGCTTGTTGAAGTTACGCCTCTTACGCCTGACAGAGATATTGATACGACACACACACAAAGTCAGTCAGACAATATTCATCTCGGAACAATTTTAAAAAGCCCTGCAGGTAACAAATTAAATTACTGCAAAACTCTTTGAGAAGCACAGACAGACCTGGCGTCGAGGAATCTGGAGCGTAGGATCATGACGGCCTCGCAGGTGCTCTGTTTGAGCTGCATCTGGATGGAGCTGAACTTGCGGTGGATGATGGCCACCATGCGCTCGATCTCCTTGGGAGAGATGGGCCGCGTGCGACTCTGTTCCCTCAGCAGGTTCATCACGTGGTTGGTGAACTCACTGCATGCCTGGGGTGTAGGGGCGGAGGAGGAGGATGAGGAAGAGGAGGAGGGAGAAATGGGACTATCAACACAAATTTTAAAACTTAAATTCGGTCCAGTTACACAAAATAACACAAATTCTCAGGAAAACACTCATCTTTGAAGGTGAGAGAGAAATGCGGGTGCTGTTTTTCTCCAGCTTAGATTGGTCAATCTGTGTAAACGCGTCTCCCTCGCTCTCCTACCTGTTCATATTTCTCCAGCTCAGAGTGGTAGATCTGTCTGATCTGGGCCAGCTTGGCTCTGTAGTCTGAGTGTTCGATGCCTCCGTCGGCGCCGGGTGACCCTCCTGCTGCTGCTGCGGCTGCCGCCGCTGCAGCCGAGCCCCCGCCCTTCTCCGGGCCAGACACGCCCTCGGCCAGCAGCATGTTGTCCAGACGCATAATCTGGGGATCTGGAGGGTCCTCATCCTGAATGCCTCGGATACTCAGCACTGGAGAGAAGGCGAAGAGAGAGAAATTCAATATATCAAAACAGGCATTAAGGATAAGGGAACACCGTGTCTCAACTGCAACGTCGGAGTCATTCAGATTCAACCCTTTATCCGACCCTAGGCACTTGAGGTAGATCTGAAGAAGTCGGATAGGTATAGGCAATATGGTTATAACACTCTCAGATAGGCCAGGTAGAACATTTGTCATACTGCTTAGGCTAAAGGCTTCTCCTATCCAATTTCTTTCAGATCTTTAGAAGTGCCTCGGCTAGGGGTTGTTTCTGGACTGGGGCCTTAGTTTTGAATTTTAATGTACTGAAAAAAAAGTTTCCAAATAGGCATTTGGTATTTTCTCTACCGGAGAGGATGATTATTCCGGGTTCCAGCGGGTGCAAGGGAAGGGAGGACAGTAGGACACTTCATCAATACTAAAACCTCAAGGAGAAGTGCCGAGCTGTCAAAACAACCCTGTCAACTCTCTCTCTCCCGAGTCACTTGGCTATGAGTCCCTAATGGCATCCTAAAAGTAGTGCACTTTAAAAAAGGTGTTAGGGTTCCATTTGGGACTCAATCTAGATTCTTCGAGTGAATTCTAAAATTAGCAGCACCCTATTCTAACACCAGGTGGCAGTGTGGCGCCTCTGTCAGTGTCAGGCTGCCTGTACAGAGCAGAGAGAGGCAGGCAGCAGCAACATGAGGCATGGGCAGAGTAATGGGAGTGCATGTGCTGTCACTGCAAGCTCGGCTGGCCACAAGTACAGCTTTCAGTCGCTCTGCTATTCCACTGTATTAAACCCAGGACCTCTGTCAGCCCCCAGCCACACACTCATCTCTCCCTCTTACAGATAGACACCCACACACAGAGGCACAGATGCACATATGGAGGCACACAGTACACACTCAGACGCAACACACACACACACACACACACACACACACACACACAGGTGCAAAGACACGCACATTGCTCTCAATGCACAGACTCCTAAACACAAAGACACTGACTCACAGCCTTTGTTTTAACACCATCACGCCGTACTGTACATTGTCCTGCAACCTAACCAAGCTAGCACTGTACATCTCGGCTTGGTTTGGCTCAGTAGTGTGAAAGGGGTAGAAGAGAACTGTAGCATTCCTGTATTAAAGCCAAGACCAGTAACTCTCTCAGAGCCTGTTCTATCCAACTTACTGTTCTGCTGTTCACAGTACAGGAATATACACTGAACAAAAATATAAAAACCCCAGGTGTAAAGTGTTGGTCCCATGTTCATGAGCAGAAATAAAAGATAGAACAAAATGCTTATTTCTCTCCAATTTTGTTCACAAATGTATTTACACCCCTGTTAGTGAACATTTCTCCTTTGTCAAGATAATCAATCCACTTGACAAGTGTGGCATATCAAGAAGCTGATTAAACAGCAAGATCATTACACAGGTGCACCTTGTGCCGGGGACAATAAAAAGGTCACTTAATGTGCAGTTTTGTCACACAACACCACAGATGTCTCAAGTTGAGGGTGCGTGCAATTGGAATGCTGACTGCAGGAAGGTCCACCAGAGCTGTTGCTCGATAATTTAATGTTACATGTCTCTACCATAAACCGCCTCCAACGTTGTTTTAGAGAATTTGGCAATACGCCCAACCGGCCTCACAACCACACACGGTGTAACCACACCAGCCCAGGACCTCCATATCCGGCTTCTTCACCTACAGGATCATCGGAGACCAGCTGATGAAACTGAGGAGTATTTCGGTCTGTAATAAAGCCCTTTTGTGGGGAAAAACTCATTGGACTGGCTGGGCCTGGCTCCCCAGTGGGTGGGCCTATGCCTGCGCCCCTGCTCATTCATGTGAAATCGATTGACTATGGCCTAATGAATTTATTTCAATTGACTGATTTCCTTTTATGAACTATAAATGAGTAAAATCCTCAAAATTGTTGAGTTTATAGTTTTGTTCAGTATATAATGTGTGTATGTCCAAGGGGCTGGGTTCAGCAGGATACATTTCCCTCTTGCACGGATAAATAAAGTATTTTTGTTAAAGCCATACCTAGCAGCTGTTCTCTACAGCTTACAGTTCTGGAACAGAGGAAAGACAGATCATTTTATTTCTACCGGCTTTGTCCTCTCTGGGTTAACACAGCCATGGGAGAGAGTTCACCTGAACAGTAAATACATCTGGGATATTTCCTGCAGTTCAATGTTAAATGATACAGGCCAACGTATACACAACCAAGTGGCAGGGCCTGCTGTTGGACTGGAACACCAACTCTGGATTGGGGCTTTAACATGTAGTTACTGGACACTTGAGATAAAAACAAATGTTTCCACAATAAAGTCAGTATCCTTTCTGTTAGTGTACCATTTTAAAAGTGCATCCTATCAATTCTGCCCACTCCCCCCCTCTGTCCCCGCATCCCCTAAACAATGGTCTCCCTCTCTTCTCTTAACTTTCCCTCCTTTTCTATAAACTTATTTTCTCCCCTGCTGTTGCTCTCTTTTTCTTGTTCCCTCTTGCCTCCGTTGTTTTCTCCATCTAGATCCTCTCTCTGTTCTCTCCGAGACACATTCCTTCACTGTTGCTCCCCCTCTCTCATCCCCGCTCACCGCTCAGGAATGCAGCAGACCCAGCCGACTGAACTAATGACCCCGATTGGCCCATCTCCCTCTCCACTCACAAAGCTAAACTCCAGTACTTATAGGCTAGGTAGAGAGAAAGTGCTTTTACGATGTGTACGCAAACTATACACCTACTTGCTAAGTTTTCTAGAGTTGTGTGTGTGCTTGTCTTGAGTAGATTGTGTTTTAAGTGTTAGGAGGATTCGCCTATCTTGTGTGGGCTCTCCAGTAAGTCTGTAGCTTCCAGACTGTGTGTGTTCGTGCGTGTGTGTAGGAGTCAGTCTGAGCTGTCCCCGTCCCAGACACTGTTCCAGACGAACCATTTCCCGATCCAGCAGAGGCAGCAGACAGTGCAATACACTGGAGGCCCAGAATATTCATCCGACGTCGGCTCAAAAAACACTAAATAGTATTCGTTACCTACCAAATACCTTTAGCTGCGCTCGATTGAGCTCATCTAGACCAACAACGTCAATGGAATAGTCCCAAAAGGTACAAACCCCACCCATCTGGCACTTCAGGCAAAACGCACTTCATCAGATAAAAGTATTTGCTTTTTGGTCAGTTAGTGTTATACAAGGATGCAGTGGTCATAGAAGGATTGAACGACAGCCCAAGAGGTCAACCATGCCTCTCCGGGTCTTCCCCCTCCATCCTGCCCCACCTCTCTGCTCACACACACACCCCCTCCGAACCCCCCCCCCCAGTTTTCATTATTATAGCCCCCAGCTGTAGCCCCTAATGACCTCAGATTCTCCTAATTACTCCAATTATTAAGCTGTGATTTCTGACAAATCGCACACATACACATCTATTAGGGCCTACGCACTCAGTACTGAGCAGTCGTAATGCATTTTCCAATAACGCAATAAGGAGCTGGTGTTTGCGGCCACAATACAATTACATAGTAGAAAAACACAACAGCACCCTAGGTTGTGTGGCATTGAGACAGGCAGCGAGACGAGAGGAGAAGAGCTACAGCCATACTATGAAATATTCAGGCTCTCCAGCTGGGGGTTTCCACTGCATACATAATCCTGAAGCTCATTCCTGCCTCACAGCCAATATCGCTATGCACACAGGCTAGAACGCAATTGTGCGTAGTAGGCCTAGTAGGTAGCGCGCAGGTAGGTAGGTACACACTCTAGGCCCCTCAAACTCAACCTCAAAGCCAGTTCCACTGCATTTCCCCCCCCATTCTCCCCCTCTAATCAGGGACTGATTTAGACCAGGGAAACCAGGTGTGTAATTAATGATCAGGTAGAACAGAAAAGCAGCAGGCTCCGGACCTCGTAGGGTCAGAGTTGAGAAGCCCTGCTCTCGGCCTACATGTGCGGCAGGGTGAGGTTGAAGGCTACCCCTAACAGACCAGCAGTGTCTTTAGTACATTAGGGGGAGATGAATGTACCCCGAACACATTCGGGCCTTCATCCATCCCTCAGCTCATGGCACACACACACTTTTTATCCCACGTCTGTCTTCTCTCTTCTCTCGCTCTGTCCTGCAACCCCTTTTCACTCTTCCCCCCCACCCCCACCCCCTCTCCCGTATCCCCCTTTCTCTCTCGGCACCCCCCTCACTCCAGCGCCTCTCGCTCTCCATTTCAGTTGAGTTCTCCATGTGAGCTGCAATCCCTCATGCTGTCAGCCCCCACCTCTCCATCTCCTCCTCCTCCTCCTCTCCCTGTAGACAGACAGGATTAGCATTTTAATTGCCTCAGCTCCCTTGGGTATTCTCAGCCTTCCACTGAGGGAGCGAACCGGGGAGAGAGAGAAAGAGAAGGGGGGGGGGAGAAAAAGTAAGGATAGAGGGCAGCCTAGAAGAAGAACCAAGGAGAATTGGAAAAACAAGGGAGTCACAGGAGGAGACTTAAAAGCAGAGAGGCAGAGGAAGAAGATAAAAAAAAATGTAAAAAAGGCAAGAGGGAACAGCAGAATAAGAACACTTCAGAAATGCTCCTACTACTATACCATAACTGGATCCAGAAGAAAATAATGGTCCAACAGGAAGGAGGTTCCAAGCTACATAACCTTCAAAACAAAGAAGGAACTACATACAAGTCAAGGCTTGACATTCTGGCGAATTCGCCATCAGCACTAAGTGAAAGTCACTGGCCCAAATGAGAGAGAAAAAAAAAAAGACTGGTCTCAATGCCAACTCACAGAGAAGAGGAGGATGTGCAGTAAACCCTTTGTGAAATAAATTCACTATGAGCAAAGTTCCCAGTCTATGACTAGGTTGAAAATATGATAAAAATATCAAATATTTTCAACCTAGGTCTATGACACCCATAGACTTCTATAAAGGAGTACTCTGCCATTCGAAATGTGATGTTGAAAGCAACCTAGTGAGCATTCTGTGGCATCAGAAAGGAAGAGTGTAAAGTAACTCTGGGCCCCGGGAGGAAATTGAAGACTGTTACTGAACCCACAGGTTGAATTAGGATCCCCCTGCTACAGCGGGAGTCGTCTGACTGCTGTCTGGAGTACTAGTCCTAATCCAGGAGTATCGTCGACCATTTTCCCCTCCTCCTCCCTCTAGCACAAATAATAACATAGCCCTGGTGTAACAGAGGTCAGGAACCACACTCAGATGTTTTTTATTTATTTAACTAGGCAAGTCAGTTAAGAATTCATTCTTATTTACAATGGACGGCCAAACCCTAACACTGGTCCAGTTGTGCGCCGCCCTATGGGACTCACCAATCCCAGCCTGGAATCGAACCAGGGTCTGTAGTGACACTTCTAGCACTGAGATGCAGTGCCTTTTAGACCGCTGCGCCACTCGGGAGCCCTGATGACGATTTACCTTGCCTGAGACCTGAAGACTTCCAAGGCTTTCGCTCAACAGGCTCACAGTCTTGAGACCCGGGTTCGAAACCCAGTCGGTCGCGTGCAACGGCAAACAAGCTGTACAAAAAAGGTGACGCTAGCGGTTCATAAGTAAGTAGGGAGGTGAGGGCATCGTGACATCTTTAGCTACACAAGTTGTCAATTGGGGACCACATTCGTTCCGACAACAGTTTAAGTCTATCGAGTGGTACTTTTTGGACAGTAGTAAGCTGTGGATGTCTCAGGTCCTGCTTTAAGCAGCGTCTGTGGGTGTGTTGGTCCTCAACTGAAACCCTGTGGCACACACCCAGGTACACACACAAAAACAAACAAACGGTCACACAAATGGTCAGTGTGCTTCCTTCCTGAGCGAGGGAGTGGTGAGTGGTCAGTGTCAACACCGTGTGATGAGGGGTGTGAATGGGAGATGTCCCGCCCTGGGCAAACACAGCGAATACCATTAAGCATGAAATCAACCCTTTGTTAACTAGAGACGACAACTATGGAGACCAAAGCAAATCAGGGACAAAAGGCTTCAATCAGATCTAGGCCTATAAGGCTCAACACACACCTCCTGTTCTCAGGTGCTCTATATGAGCCTATACCATCCAACACATTCTCCATAATAAGCATCCACTAGAAGAGCAGCAGGCATGAGATGAGGAGTGAGAGGCAGGAGGGTATTTTACATGTTTTCCTTTATTTAACTAGATTAGTCAGTTAAGGACAAATTCTTATTTACAAGGACAACGCTGGGCCAACTTCTCGCCGCCCTACGCGACTCCCAATCACGGCCAGTTGTGATACAGCCTGAAATCAAACCAGGGTCTGTAGTGACGCCTCCAGCACTGAGATGCAGTGCCTTAGACCGCTGCGACACTCGGGAGCCCTCCAAAGAGATTAGGTAGATGTATCCCTTAAAGCGGCCGTTGTCCCTCTATCCCTCCTTCACTCGCTCTCCTAGTGTTGTCATGACACCAGAATTTTGACTGATACCAGGTTTAGTATCAAAATACCACGTAAAAAAAACAACAACAACATCTTATTAGCCCCCCAACAAAAAAATTACAAAACAATTTTTTTTTCAACATTTTAAATAAATAAATAAAAATAAAAAAAAATCACAGAATTGCACTTGACGCAGACAGAAACTCTTCTACTGCTCTGTTCAAGCGTTGGGCATTTTTTGAGTTCAATCTCATTAATTATAACATCACATTTAAAATGTAAGTCTATGATTTGATATTTGATAGAGCAGTCTGACTGAGCAGTGGTAGTCAGCAGCAGGCTTGTAAGCATTCATTCAAACAAACTTTCTTGCGTTTGCCAGCAGCTCGTCGCAATGCTTGATGCACAGTGCTGTTTATGACTTCAAGCCTATCAACTACCGAGATTAGGCTGGCAATACTATAGTGCCTATAAGAACGTCCAATAGTCAAAAGGTATTTGAAATATTCAATAGGATTGTGTGCATGCATTGAGTTATTGAGCTTGTTTTCATTAATTTCATGTGGCTATAGATGAAACAATCGGTTTCCCTTCCATTTGGGACTTATTTTATTGTACTGATCAACAACATTTGCATAGAAGTTGCAATCTCTTCTTCAATAAAAGTTTGCACTGTCTCTTTAAACCCAGTAATGATGTCATTCATGATGAGGCACACGCCCACAGTCCGTTGAGGTCGTGAGAAAGAGACATGACAGGCGAAGGGGGAAAGTTTCTTTGGACATGGGGAGACGATTAAGTTTTAAAAGTTTTTGGTGACAATCATCATATTTTGCGTTATGCTTGTATATTATCACAAACAAAGTACTAGTGTAGTGAATTGATGTTAGCTTCCACAGTAAGCTAGCAAGGAAAGCTAGCCTACAAAGCTGGAAGCTACCGGTATCTTCTTGCATTGGAAAGTGTTCTAGCCTGTATGGACATTGTTTTGCGAACAGTAATGAACAGTTAAAGCATTTCTACATGCTGTGTTGCATTATTCAAGTGTTTTAACTTCTGTGCAGCATGAGTGGGGAGCTAACATGATGCAGTCCAGACTCCCAGTGCTCTAGCGAATGAGTAAGTGGAGCAGACAAGAGGCAGGAATGGTGCGCTCGCGCTATAAGGAGACAGACTTGATCCTCTCAATCAGTATACGACCTGAGGTACATTTGACTGAAGTACCGAAAGTAACAAATTCTAGTATCGAACCGTTTTTCATGTTCTAATATCAAAAAATTATGACGTTTCAGTATAACGTACAACACTACTCCCTTTCCCCCTCTCAAATCAAATGTTATGTCACACGCGCCTAATACAACAGGTGTAGACCTAACCATGAAATGCTTACAGTCCCTTCATAAAAAAAATGATATAATTTTTTTTTAAACTGCGTTGTTGGTTTAGTAAAATATTTGCACATTTTTTTTATTGAAAAAAATATAAATGTTCATAAAACAAGGCTATATAAAAAGGGTGCGGGGGGCTACAGGTTAGTCGAGGTGATATGTACATGTAGGCTCCCCATCTTCCCTCTCTCATCAGCCCAGCTGCCTGCATTCCCGTGCTCGTTAAGAGTCTGAAGGAGCTCCTAAAGACTTTGAAAAATGAATGCTCATTTGAGAGGTTGTTCATTTGCACTGTTATGCAAATGAGGTGGCAATTAAGCAGTAGATCAGAGGAGCAGCGGCCATTTATAATGAACCAACGAGCACCATGACAGAGTCAGATGTTACCGGGGAGAGAGCTGGAGAAGCTAAGCCTGCATGTTGGTTGTCTGTGCCCGTCTGATTACACTAGCACTAACTCTGTAATCAAACACACAGATTCAGCGGTTATACTAAATAGTATTATAGCACAAATCTAGAGTACTGGTAAGTAGGTAGTACAATGTACTCTCTAATTAGTTAAGCTACTCACAAACATAGCCTGCTTGAAACAAACTATACAGTCTGTAGAACAGGATTCCCCAAGTGGTTTTATTTGGCCCTCCAAGTTGTCTGAGCAAAAAGGTTGATGAATTTTCATTGTTGGACAGAAGACTGTAAAAACTAGAAGTCGACCGATTAATCGGCATGGCCGATTAATTAGGGCCGATTTCAGGTTCATAACAGTCGGTAATCGGCATTTTTGGACGCCGATTATGGTCAGTTACATTGTAATCCACGAGGAGACTGCGTGGCAGGCTGACCACCTGTTACGCGAGTGCAGCAAGGAGCCAAGGTAAGTTGCTAGCTAGCATTAAAATTATCTTATAAAAAACAAATCAATCTTAACATAATCACTAGTTAACCTAGTAATATCATCAACCATGTGTAGTTAACTAGCTTGTCCTGCATTGCATATAATCAATGCGGTGCCTGTTAATTTATCATTGAATCACAGCCTACTTCGCTAAACGGGTGATGATTTAGCAAAAAGCGCATTTGTGAAAAAAAACAATCGTTGCACCAATGTACCCAACCATGAACATCAATACCTTTATTAAAATCAATACACAAGTATATATTTTTTAAACCTGCATATTTAGTTAAAAGAAATTCATGTTAAGCAGGCAATATTAACCAGGGAAATTGTGTCACTTCTCTTCCGGTTCAATGCAAGCAGAGTCAGGGTATATGCAGCAGTTTGGGCCGCCTGGCTCGTTGCGAATGGTGTGAAGACCATTATCAATCTGCCAGAATTTTACATAATTATGACATAACATTGAAGATTGTGCAATGTAACAGCAATATTTAGACTTAGGGTTGCCGCCCGTTCAATATAATACGGAAGGGTTCCGTATTTCACTGAAAGAATAAAGGTTTTGTTTTCAAAATGATCGTTTACGGATTTGACCATATTAATGACCTAAGGCTCATATTTCTGTGTGTTTATTATATGATAATTAAGTCTATGATTTGATAGAGCAGTCTGACTGAGTGGTGGTAGGCAGCAGCAGGCTCGTAAGCATTGATTCAAACAAGCACTTTCCTGCCTTTACCAGCAGCTCGTCGCAATGCTTGAAGCACAGCTCTGTTTATGATTTCAAGCCTATCAACTACCGAGATTAGGCTGGCAATACTATAGTGCCTATAAGAACATCCAATAGTCAAAAGGTATATGAAATACAAAATGGTATAGAGAGAAATAGTCCTATAATAACTACAACCTAAAACTTCTTAACTGGGAATATTGAAGACTCATGTTAAAAGGAACCACCAGCTTTCTTTCATATGTTCTCGTGTTCTGATAAAGGAACTAAAACGTTAGCTTTTTTACATGGCACATATTGCACTTTTACTTTCTTCTCCAACACTGTGTTTTTGCATTATTTAAACCAAATTGTACATGTTTTTCTTTATTTGAGACTAAATTGATTTTATTTATGTATTATATTAAGTTAAAATAAAAGCCTTCATTCAGTATTGTTGTAATTGTCATTATTACAAATATATACAGAAATCGGCCGATTAATCGGTATCGGCTTTATTTGGTCCTCCAACAAATCAGTATCGGCGTTAAAAAATAAAATACTACAAAAATAACAAAACATTAAAAAATAAATTAAAAAAAATAAATAAAAAAAATCGGTCGACCTCTAGTAAAAACACTAGGAAATCAGCTCCAACTGATTTTAAATTTAGGAAATCTGTTCCAAAGTACTCCCATGCATAAGCGAGACACAAGCAATTGTATACAAAATGTAAGCAAGGTTTGAAATTGTTTTAGTCCAATTATATCCTTTTGGGCTTCTTGTGAAAATGTTTGTAATTATGTTCCAGGCTTCCGACCATCCTCTCAATAATTTATTTTTATTTAAAATTGGCCCGTCGCTGAATCTAGTTGATGATCCCTGACGCAGAGCGAGTTTTGTTCATGTGCATTCTTATACGAGTGTTGTGTTTACACCTTTGTGGGAGACTGCCAGATTAGAGTAGATTAACCAACAGGCTGTATCCAAAGCCTAAATCCAAGGTGTCACCAATCGAATCTCCGTCTCAGGAGAACAACACAGCAGCTCCACAGGCTTACCAGGAGAAGGGGTCCTTAATACCGCCAATAACCCTCAACACACTACCTAATCCTGGGCAGTTTCCGTGACAGTCACACACACGGTAGGCGCTGAGTTAGAGAACTATATCCAAGTGAGTGATGGCCTTTTTTCACTTATGTCTAACAGGGGATCTGATCAAAAGTAATGCACTCTAAAAAGGCATGGTGTGTGTGTAAAACACATTCTCTCTGGGACTCCGGTTGGTGTGAAGGAGTTCTACAAGCTCTTAGCCTGGTCGCAGATCTGTTTGTGTCATCTTGCCAACTCCTATGTTCATTGTCAGGCAAGACAGCACCAACATATCTGGGACCAGGCTAGAAGGCTCCCTTCCATCAATTGTAATGAATCATTAATTAGTGGGGATTAGGGCACTGGGAGCTCCGACACTCCAACCGCCCGCCACTGCCACCTTTAATGCAATTCAGCTGAGGCCACATTTACATGTCTTTAATTAAGAGGACTGACAGTGGCTGCCTTTACAACAAGCTCCCCATTGAACAGGAGAGGGAGAAGAGAGACAAGCTGAGGGGTGTTGGCTAAGAGCACTGGAACACAGGCATGGTTCCTCACACATATGTATAGATCTGACCTCATACACTTGCATCTATGAATTTGAGAGTAGGTAGGCCTACATTTCTCCAGCGGTATCCCTCAGCTTTATAGCAAACCAAGTGGCGGGGCTGCCTCTTGTTTCACATCGAGGAGAGGGCCTTTGAAGCATGAAACACACCGAGAATCTCACTGCACTTCAAAGTGCTATGGGATGGTAGCTAGCTAAGTGCACAGACGCAATGCACATAACACAATACTTCCTCCAAACTAGCTAACCACTGCAGCTAGTATTGACATAATTAAGTCACAATGGAATAGCTAGTTTCCATGTGACAGCTGCCTGTGTTAGCTGCCGAGTTAGTGCAGTGTCCTTAGCTAGCTAGCCATGTTGTGCTAGCTATCGAATATGCTTATGTTAGCTAGCTAGCTAAACATTTGGCAATGGGCTGGCACTGACAGTATGGGATTATGGAGAGTGAATTAAACGATTTCTTCGTCATCTTGCTAGGTAGTTATCTAGCTGTGGCTAGCTTCAACAAGGGCTTTCTACACAACAGCAACATTAGCGCAGATAGCTTGGAATCTATACCATAAGCAATACGCACGGATATGTACTGCTAAACAACGCTTCTGCCACCTAGTTTGGAGTATTTTAACAAAGGTGAGTGGCTGACGACTTCCAAGGTCTTTGCTGTGTGAACACAAAAGAGAGTGACTGTCGACACTGTTCAGAAGTGCAAAGTACTGTCAGAAGGCAAACGTTTGACAATCCTACCAGTATGTCTGGGCTTAAATTATTATTATTTTTTTAATTCTCAAAATCAAATCATTTCTGGGTAACAATCACAACAGCATCGAGACGAGAGCCTTTAATTTGTGGAGGAATAAAACAACATGGGGGTTTGGTAACCACACCACAGGCCAGTCAGCCCACCTACCATTAGGCCCAACCAAGCCTGGGGTTGATCTTCCCTCCCCGGTCGGAGGGCTTGTATTGGGGGCCGGGGGGGGGGGGGGGGGTGTCTGTCAGGTCCAGGGGTCTGTGTGATATTAGCCGTCTGCCAATCTGGCGTGGGGGAATGGACACAGTAATTACTACTGCTCTTAATGCCTCATCAATCTCTATCGCTCCTTCTCCCTTCCCTCTCCCCAGCCCTCTCGCTCTTTTTCATTCTCTTCATTCCGTGAAGGAACAAACAGATTGAGTGACAGTGACAAACGGAATGAAATCTGGGGTGTGTGAGTGACAATACCAGCTTGAATGTAAATGCGTCGATGCAATAAACAAAATAAAAATGTCCTTAGTCAGTAGAGAGTATGAGTCAGTCAAGGAGCTGTGTATACAAGTATCTGACTGGGTTATCCTCATTTGTCTATGTAGTTAATAGCAGTCACGATACCAGAATGTTGACCTCGATACCAGGTTTAGTATCACGAGTCTCAATACCGAAAGGATACGCAATACCAAAAGTATACCACGGCAAAAATAATGTGTATTATCTTAAGTCACAGAATAACCACAGGGCTTTGTTTTTGAAAACGAACAATATGTTGATGGCAACGGCTCGGCCTCCGACCGCAAGGCACTACAGAGGGTAGCGTGTACGGCCCAGTACATCACCGGGGCCAAGCTTCCTGCCATCCACGAACTCCATACCAGGCGGTGTCAGAGGAAGGACCTAAAAATTGTCAGTGACTCCAGCCACCCTAGCCATAGACTGTTCTCTCGGCAAGCGGTACCGGAGCGCCAAGTCTAGGTCCAAGAGGCTTCTAAACAGCTTCTACTCCCAAGCCATAAGACTCCTGAACACCTAATCAAATGGCTACCCAGACCATTTGCATTGCCCCCCCTTTATACACCGCTGCTACTCTCTGTTGTTATCATCTATGCATAGTCACTTTAATAACTACCTACATGTACAGATTAACTGGTGCCCCCGCACATTGACTCTGTACCGGTACCCCCTGTATATAGCCTCGCTATTGTTATTTTACTACTGCTCTTTAATTATGTTACTTTGAGTATTCTTCTTAAAACTGCACTGTTGGTTAAGGGCTTGTAAGTAAGCATTTCACTATAATGTCGGCGCATGTGACAAATAAAATGTGATTTGATAACTGTTAAAACAACAAATAAAAAAATATATCCTATATTACATTTCAAAAATAAACCATATTAAATAACAGAATAATATATTTAAAATGTTCCTTCTGCAGAACCATGAGACTCAGAGCATACAAAATAATTGTACAATTACATCTAAACTGTTCTAAAATTTTTATTTGACAGTGTTAATTTGCTCATCCAAGGCCATAATATTTGGTAAAATGACACAATTATTTAGCTGTAATGAATCATATGTATTCAATTAACAGTTTTATTTCCAAAACATAAAAACACTGAAGCTCATTTCTTAAGCTTCTATATTGCAATAGTCCCCACCCACACACACACCATAGAAATACAATGGATTTTACACAGTATACTATGATTTCCAGAGTGCATTTCAATTGCCAGGGCTGCTGGCTGGCTAGTGGCTACTGCTAGCAAGCCCATACAAACGCAAAGTAGTCTTAATATATTGCCATATAGCTAAGTTATGAGTGCATTTCACATTACTTTTGGGTTGTAATCATATTACAATGCTCACATGAATGTCATGCTGAATATGTATGTTCATGTCACCAACTAGGTTTCCATCCAATTGGCAACAGATTTTCATGAGAATGCCCTAGAATCAGCATAAAGAAAATATGCACATTTTCCCACCAGTGGCGTTTCCACCAAACAGACTTGTTGTGGATAAAAATCAGTGCTTGATGACCGTGCACACAAATTGTACTTTTTCTCTTGAGTTTTCATTCACCAAATAAAAATCTTAAAACTCTCAATGTGTTTCCATTGCATTTCCAACTCCGCCGATAGCTTTGTTACAAAAACTGTTGCGTTAAATAGCCTACTCCGGTCTTGGCACGTGCGCTCTGGCCAACAGTTTGCAGTTGAAGTTTTCGTTATAAAGAAGCCACGCGTTCTGTATTTTCTCTCTCATCTCGCTTGCTTCTCAAAAGTGGCTTGCGCTGTGTCAGCCCCATGCAGGCGCAAATGCAAGTAGTCTGGCTAGCTTACTACAGCCCCCTTGAGATTCAGACAAAGTACACAGACTCCATCCTCTCATTCCGTGCGACACATTTGACAGAAGTACCAAAAGTAACAAATTCTAGTACCAAACCGTATTTCATGTTCTAAACTCAGCAAAAAAAAGACACGTCCTCTCACTGTCAACTGCGTTTATTTTCAGCAAACTTAACATGTGTAAATATTTGTATGAACATAAGACTCAACAACTGAGACAAATTGAACAAGTGCCACAGACATGTGACTAACAGAAATGGAATAAATGTGTCCCAGAAACAAAGGGCGGTAACAGTCAGTATCTAGTGTGGCCACCAGCTGCATTAAGTACTGCAGTGCATCTCCTCCTCATGGACTGCACCAGATTTTCCAATTCTTGCTGTGAGATGTTACCCCACTCTTCCACTAAAGCACCTGCAAGTTCCCAGACATTTCTGGGGGGGAATGGCCCTAGCCCTCACCCTCCGATCCAACAGGTCCCAGACGTGCTCAATGGGATTGAGGTCCGGGCTCGTCGCTGTCTTGCAGGAAATCATACAGAACGAGCAGCATGGCTGGTGGCATTTTTATGTCAAGATGAGCCTGCAGGAAGGGTACCACATGAGGGAGGAGGATGTCTTCCCTGTAACGCACAGCGTTATGCAATGCCAGCAAGCTCAATCTGATGATGCTGTGACACGTCGCCCCAGACCATGACGGACCCTCCACCTCCAAATCGATCCCGCTCCAGAGTACAGTCCTCGGTGTAACGCTCATTCCTTCGACGATAAACCGAATCTGACCATCACCCCTGGTGAGACAAAACCGTGACTCGTCAGTGAAGAGCACTTCTTGCCAGTCCTGTTTGGTCCAGCGACGGTGGGTTTGTGCCCATAAGCAACGTTGTTGCCGGCGATGTCTGGTGAGGGCCTGCCTTACAACAGGTCAACAAGCCCTCAGTCCAGCCTCTCTCAGCCCATTGCGGACAGTCTGAGCACTGATGGAGGGATTGTACGTTCCTGGTGTAACTCGGGCAGTTGTTGTTGCCATCCTGTATCTGTCCCGCAGGTGTGATGTTCAGCTGTACCGATCCTGTGCAGGTCTTTTTACACGGTCTGCCACTGCGAGGACGATCAGCTGTCCGTCCTGTCTCCCTGTAGAGATGTCTTACGCGTCTCACAGTACGGACATTGCAATTTATTGCCCTGGCCACATCTGCAGTCCTCATGCCTCCTTGCAGCATGCCTAAGGCACGTTCACGCAGATGAGCAAGGACCCTGGGCATCTTTCTTTTGGTGTTTTTCAGAGTCAGTAAAGGCCTCTTTAGTGTCCTAAGTTTCCATAACTGTGACCTTAATTGCCTACCGTCTGTAAGCTGTTAGCGTCTTAAACAATTAATCAACATGTGGAACAGTCGTTATGGTTCGTTGAAAAAGCATGGGAAACAGTGTTTAAACCCTTTACAATGAAGATCTGTGAAGTTATTTGGATTTTTACGAATTATCTTATAAAGACAGGGTCCTGAAAAAGGGATGTTTCTTTTTTTGCTGAGTTTAGTATCGAAAAAAGTACAGTTTCAGTATACTGTGCAACACTAGTAGTTACCCTTGACAACTGAACCTAAGCAGGCTATCATTTACAAACCAAATTGAGAATAATTTTGTTCTACATTCAGTCAACCAGCTTCATCCCAGTGGTCCTAACGCATTGTAAATGGTATGCGTTTCTCTTTTGTCCTAAGTGGCATACTGTACATTGCATATAGGAATTTCCCTTTACCCAAACTTTGGGCTCGGCCTGCTCTTCAGCCAACAGACGCCGCAGAACTTAACCTCGTAAAAAAAACGCATTAAAAGTCTGAGGTTTCGCCAACAACTCGTTAAGTTTTACAGCTAGGTTCAAATGAAGCTCTTTGAAAAATAATAATAATTAAAAAGGGCTTAATTAGCCATGTGATTCACTGGATGGCAGGGCTGATGGCTCTAGTCGGTACTACAGCAGAGCCAGGACCAATGCTATGTGTGTCTGCTATTGTACCCCATTTAAACCAAGTGCACTACTTTTGACCAGGGCAGGTCAAAAAAGGGTGCATTTTCAGACACAGCCCTACTAGACAAGCGTTTCTCAACCTTTTCTGTACTTGACATGGCAAGATGGGTGTTTTGCTCCTTGGAGAACATTTTACAATAAATCTAGGCCTAACTTTTGAAAGCCGACTAAATCAGTCAGTGAACTAGCTCAAGCAGCATCGTCCCGGGTAACAGTTGCAGTCCACAGACTGGAGGTTGACAAACACTGATCTAGAACAGTCAAGGATGTCTACGGTCAGAGACATTCAATATTTAACTGTGTTGTCTTTTACGGTTCAGTTGGTAGGGCCTGGCGCTTGCAACGCAAGGATTGTGGGTTCAATTCCAGGGCCACCCATACGTAACATTTTTTGCACACATTACTAAGTCGCGTTATATAAAAGTCAGCTGGAAAACGGCATATATTATATTATTGATAGTAACAATAACTAGGTTAATTTCAGGAAAGAATTACAGCTTATTGCCTTTCTTTTGAATAAACAACCAATAAAAAGCAAACAGCTTCATCTGGAGGCTGAAAAACAACATGGCTGTTTCTTTTAAGTGGGTTGAAGTCGATTCCAAAACCCTGGCTTGTACCTCTATTTCAATAAACAGGCCTAAAAACAGACGGGCTTGAGGTTTACATGTTCCGTCATTAAAACGTTCTACAACGCTGGCTCAAAACCTAACGCTGGTTCAGCCAGACTGCTATGCAGGCTCATTCAGTAGAGCACGGTGCTTGCAACGCCAAGGGACGAGGGTTCGATTCCAGCTGACCCATATGTAAAAATGTACGCCTGCATGACTATGTCGCTTTGGATGAAAGCCTCCGCTAAATGGCATATTATTAACCAGGAAAAACAGTGCAGAGAGAGGATGGAGGAATGAAAGAAATGTGTACCAGTGTCATATCGAGAGAGAAAACTTAGCTGCATAAGAAGGCAGGAGAGCAGAATCCACGCAGGCAAACTAGGATTAAAAAGTAACAGCAGGAGCTTTTGGCAAAACTTTCCCCATTGCACCAGTAGCTATTTTTAATGCCAATGCCCAAGAGAGAGAGAAGGAACAGAACAGGCCGTCAACCCAGAGTGGAAGCAAAGGAATTGTCTCTTCAACTTTGATCAATTCATAATTCCTCTCTCTCCCTTTCCCATGGCTTTTAATTTGTTTCAGAGTGAATCGTCAACAAAAGATTATATATATATATATTTTTTTTAGCTCAGATGAAGGTAATATTTAACGTGAGAGAAAGAAAGAGGGATAGAGAGAGAGAGAGAGAGAGACAAGAGGAGAGGGGTGGAGAGCAAAAGAGAAACAGAAAAAGAAGCGAGAAAGAGAGCGAGAGACTGTGGTGGTGAAGGGGGAGAGGAGGGGGTCCTGGCATTTTGAGCAGAACATTTCCTTAACAATGAAAACAATCTACCCAACTGCAGCACTCAGAGGAATTCACCTCCCCTCCCCCACTCCCTCTACCCCCCCACCAACATTACCATATCAAAGCCCGGAGTTCAGAGCAAGTCTTCTCTTTCAAGAATGGGAGCGAGGCGAAGGGAGAGAAGGAGGGGGAGAGGACAAGACCGAAGCAGCAGGAGTAGACCAGAGCACTGAGTTTGCTTTTATCCCTGCTGTTCAGTGTGTGTGTGTGTGTGTGTGTGTGTGTGTGTGTAAAGACTGCAGAAAATCTAGTAGAGATACTAGAGGACTACTGATTGGGGCCTTCCATAGGCTGCAGCAGAGAGAGAGAGACCTACGCCTTCACTATATAGAAACACTAAAACAGTAAAGAAATTTGCTAAGCAAAAAGAAAGAACAGGTATCAGCAGAAATCAGCTCAATGTAATTTAGGCTTTGGTGGTATACCGGGGTATTTGGAAATAGACAGGGCTTAGACTGCTTAAAAATCCTTCTTTAACCAGTCTCCTCTCATTTTTTACATTTACATTTTAGTCATTTAGCAGACGCTCTTATCCAGAGCGACTTACAGTAGTGAATGCATACATTTCATACAATTTCATACATATCATACATATTTTTTTTTTTTTTCTGTGCTGGCCCCCCGTGGGAATCGAACCCACAACCCTGGTGTTGCAAACACCATGCTCTACCAACTGAGCTACATCTACCCTGAACAGCCTGACAGTATTTTTTCAATACTGTCAAAACTATTACTTTTTTTGTAGCTACTTTCAGTAAATAACAGCAGTCAACCTGTGCTATACGTTAGGAGTTAAATTAGATTGTGTTCTTCAATTCATACATTTTCATTATGAAAAATGCCGGTAGTACCCAGTCACGTGGTGCTTGTTTACAAGTACGGCAGGCCCATTAGGCAGGATTAAGTGGCCACCTATGGCGCCTAGATTAACGAGGGTGGGATTTTCGGAGCTAAAACTGACCAAGACGCACCGACAACACCACAATGTTTTTTACATTTTATTGAACCTTTTATTTAAACTAGGCAAGTCAGTTAAGAACAAATTCTTATTTACAATGACGGCCTACCGGGGAACAGTGGGTTAACTGCCTTGTTCAGGGGCAGAACGACAGATTTTTACCTCGTCAGCTCAGGGATTCGATCCAGCAACCTTTGGTTATTGGCCCAACCACTAGAAAACCTGTCGCCCCGACTGCGGCCCTAAAACAATTTCTCTAAACCAGTGGCATAACGGCTTTTTAGGTGAGCGTTGATGATACACATGGGCGCAAAATATCCTCTTAAGGATCGCACCCATTTTAGCCTAAAATGACATACCCAAGTCTAACTGCCTGTAGCTTAGGACCTGAAGCAAGGATATGCATATTATTGATAACATTTGAAAGGAAACACTTTGAAGTTTGTGGAAATGTGAAATTAATGTAGGAGAATAACACATTAGATCTGGTAAAAGATAATGCAAACCAACAAAAAAAAACATGCGATTTCAAAAAAATAAAAATAAAATGGGAGTTCCATCATCTCTGAAATGCAAGAGAACGGCCATAACGTAATATTGCAGTTAAGGAGCAATTTAGCTCAAGCGTTCCGGTATAGAGACACAGATCCCATAGAGGATATTTTGCTTGTCCATTCCCAGCACAGCAGTCTAAGGCACTGCATCACAGTGCTAGAGGCGTCACTACAGACCCTGGTTCGATCCCGGGCTGTATCACCACTGGCCATGATCAGGAGTCCCATATGGCAGCGCACAATTGTCCCAGCGTCGTCCGGGTTAGGGGAGGGTTTGGCCGGGGTAGGCCGTCATTGTAAATAATAGTTCGTTTTTAACTGACTGGCCTAGTTAAATACAAATGTAAGTCCTCTGATGCTTTGTTGATACATAAAAAAATATTGACTCAATTTGGCATGAGGGTCTGCTATACAAATTGATGGAAAGCGGTGTTGGAGGGAAACATACGTCATTATAAAATTCATGTACACAAACAAGTGTGCAGAGCCCCAGGACACATTGGAAATAATCAACAACACAAAAGGCCCTAAACAGAGAATACACAGTAGCAGAATACCTGACCACTAACTGACCCAAAATGAAGGAAAGCGTTGACTATGTACAGACTCAGTGAGCATGCATCTGCTACCGAGAGAGGCATCTATAGGTCGACCTCTCAAGAGAAGACGGGCTATGTGCCCTCTGCCACAAAATGAGGTGGAAGCCCAGCTGCACTTCCTAACCTCCTGCCAAATGTATGACCATATAGACACGTATTTCAGATTAAACACAAATAATTTGAAAAACAAATCCAAATAAACTCATATATATATATATATTTTTATTTTAGGTGAAATACCATTGTGTACAACCACAGCAGCAAGATGTGTAACCTGTTGCCACAAGAAAAGGGAAACCAGTGGAGAACAAACACCATTGTAAATACAACCTACATTAAAATCGGTTTGATTTTCCCTTTCCTACTTCAACTACTTGCACATTGTAACATTTGAAATGTCTATTCTTTTAACTTTATTGAGTGTCATGTTGACTGTTCATTTCTGATTGTTCATTTCCCTTGTTTGTTTAACTTGCCATGGCAATGTAAACATATTTCCCATGCCAATAAAGCCCTATGAATTGGGAGAGATGGAGAGAGATGGAGAGAGATAGAGAGAGAGAGCGAGGGACACAGAGCAGGAGGAAGGGATGCTTTCTATTGACATTCCAGAGGCACATCATGGAGCCTGCAGGGGGTCTTGTGGAGATGCAGGGAACAGGGAAATGGCAGAGCAGGTAGGCATATACGCAGCTGGTAGGAAGAGGGGCACTAAATACAGAATAGCCAGCAGACTGGAGCAGTGGTGAAGATGATAGACAATAGCATTGGCCTACATACAACCACAGGTACTGTAACACTAACAAGCTGCTTCGCATGGACGCAAGTAAACTGAACAAAACCATCAACGCAACATGTAAAGCGTTGGTCCCATGTTTCATGAGCTGAAATAAAAGATCCCAGACATATTCCATATGCACAAAAAGCTAATTTGTTTACATCCCTGCTAGTGAGCATTTCTCCTTTGCGAAGATAATCCATCCACCTGACAGGTGTGGCATATCAAGAAGCTGATTGAAGAGCATGATTACACAGCTGCACCCTGTGCTGGCGACAATAAAAAGCCACCTGAAAACGTGCAGTTTTGTCACAACGCCACAGACGTCTCAAGCTGAGGGTGCGTGCAATTGTCATGCTGACTGCAGGAATGTCCACCAGAGCTGTTGCCAGAGAATTGAATGTTCATTTTTCTACCAAAAGCCGCCTCCAACTTTGTTTTAGGGAATTTGGCATTACGTCCAACTCGCCTCTACTGCAGACCACGTGTAACCACGCTAGCCAACGACCTTCACATCCGGCTGATGAAACTGTGGGTTCACACAACCGAATCATTTCTGTCAAAACAAAACGTCTCAGGGAAGTTCATTTGCGTGTGCGTCGTCCCCACCAGGGTCTTGACCTGACTGCGTCGTAACCGACTTCAGTGTGCAAATGCTCACCTTCGTAGGGCCACTGGCACGCTAGAGAAGTGTGCTCTTCAGGGATGAATCCCGGTTGCAACTGTACCAGGCAGGTGGCAGACAGTGCGATTGGCGTCGTGTGAGTGAGCGGTTGGCTGATGTCAACATTGTGAACACAGTGCCCCATGGTGGCGGTGGGGTTATGGTATAGACAGGCATAAGAAACGGACCACGAACATAATTGAATTTTATTGATGCCAATTTGAATGCACAGAGATACCGTGACGAGCACCTGAGGCCCATTGTCGTGCCATTCATCTGCCACCATCACCTCATGTTTCAGCATGATAACGCACAGCCCCATGTCGCAAAGATCTGTACACAATTCCTGGAAGCTGAAAATGTCCCAGTTCTTCCATTGCCTTCATACTCACCAGGCATGTCACCCATTGAGCATGTTTGGGATGCTCTGGATCAATGTGTATGACAGCGTGTTCCAGGTCCCGCAAATATCTAGCAACTTCGCGCAGCCATTGAAGAGGAGTGGGACAACATTCCACAGGCCACAATCAACAGCCTGATCAACTCTATGCGAGTAGATATGTCGCACTGCATGAGGCAAATGGTGGTCACACCAGATACTGACTGGTTTTCTGATCCACGCCCCTACCTGTTTTTTTAAAGGTATCTGTGACCAACCAATGCATATCTGCATTCCCAGGCATGGGAAATCCATAGATTAGAGCCTAATGAATTTATTTAAAATCAACTGTTTTCCTTATATGAACTCAGTAAAATCTTTGAAATTGTTGCATTTATACATTTCGTTCAGTGTATTTCATGTAATAACCACAGCAAAGCTGAAGGTGACATCCAAACCAAACTGATATAACCTGTAACTCCCACCGCCTCCATTCCATCCACACATTTTCAGGCCTCTCTCCACTAGAAGGCTTAATGTGAAAAATCGAAGTGAATGGCATTAAGGTAAATAAGGCCACTAGTTGCCTGGGCAACAGTCTATCCCCCCCACACATTCGAGCCTACCCTTTACTCTGGTCCTATCAGGAGAGAGCAATAATGCACTACTGACAGGTCACCGCAACAGGCGGCAGTGCAGCAGCACTTTCAAACTGTATTGCTAAAGGAGAGGGAAGAGAGGGGAGCGAGACAAAGGGGAGAGGGGAGGAGGAAGTGAGAGGAGAGAGCAGAGGAGGATGGGGACGTAATTTAAGGCAGGGAGAGGAGAGAATCCATGAAAAGGAGAGGTAAAAGAGTGGAGAGAAAGAAGGAGGGCAGGTAGCTGTAAAGCCCAGCCCATCTCCTCCCACGCTAGCCTCCACAACCATCAATCTGCCATCCATCCATCCACTCCTGAGCTGGCCTCCTCCTTTGAACCATGCCAGAGAGAGAGCTGCCCGCTAGCTAGCTGACTGGAATAGCTAATAAGATAGGAACGGAGAACTTTTCAATGAGAGCCATGGCTGGTCTGGAAAAGCTACACTACATGACCAATAGTGTGGACACCTGCTCGGTGAACATCTCATTCCAAAATCCTGGGCATTAATATGGAGTTGGTCCCCCGTTTGCTGCTATAACAGCCTGCATTCTTCTGGGAAGGCTTTCCACTAGATTTTGGAACATTGCAGCGGGGACTTGCTTCCATTTGGCCACAAGAGCATTAGTGAGGTCGGGCACTGCTGTTGGGCGATTAGGCCTGGCTCGCAGTCAGCGTTACAATTCATCCCAAAGGTTTTCGATGGGGTTGAGGTCAGGGCTCTGTGCAGGCCAGTCAAGTTCTTCCACACCGATCAACAAACCATTTCTATATGGACCTCGCTTTGTGCACAGAGGCATTGTCATGCTGAAACAGGAAAGGGCCTTCCCCAAACTGTTGCCACAATGTTGGAAGCACAGAATCGTCTAGAATGTCATTGCATGCTGTAGCGTTAAGATTTCCCTTCACTGGAACTAAGGGGACTAGCCCGAACCATGAAAAGAAACAAACAAAAAACAGCCCCAGACCATTATTCCTCCTCCAAACTTTACAGTTGGCAATATGCATTGGGGCAGGTAGCGTTCTTCTGGCATCCGCCGAACCCAGATTTCTCTGTCGGACTGCCAGATTGTGAAGCGTGATTCATCCCCCCCAGAGAACGTGTTTCCCCTACTCCAGAGTCCAATGGCGGTGAGCTTTACACCACTCTGGCCAACGCTTGGCATTGCACACGGTGATCTTAGGCTTGTGTGCGCGGCTGCGGCTGCTCGGCCATGGAAATCCATGAAGCTCCCGACAAACAGTACTTGTGCTGACATTGCTTCCAGAGGAAGTTTGGATCTCGCTACTAAGTGTTGCAACCGAGGACAAATTATTTTTACGCGCTACATGCTTCAGAACTGGGCGGTCCTGTTCTGTGAGATTGTGTGGCTTACCACTTCGTGGCCGAGCAGTTGTTGTTCCTAGACATTTCCACTTCCCAATAACAGCACTTACAGTTAACCAGGGCAGAAAGTTTATGAACTGACTTGTTGGAAAAGTGCCATCCTATGACGGTGCCACATTGAAAGTCACTAAGCTCTTCAGTAAGGCAATTCTACTGCCAATGTTTGTCTATGGAGATTGCATGGCCGCGTGCTCAATTGTATACACCCGTCAGCAACGGGCGTGGCTCAAATAGCCGAATCCACTCATTTGAAGGGGTGTCCACATTCATATACACAAAAGGATGGTGACAGATCCTTTCCCTGCCCTTTAAACCACTGAAATTGCTCCCAGACAAGGAAAGTGTAGTCCACATTGATGAGATTAGCGCGATCGCTTCCAGCAGGTTAAGATCACCTCAGCATAACAAAACAACCATCTAAATTTCCTTTCGAACCTCAGCTACCAAATCAACCAATGCACAGTGTTATCTGAGGTATCAATTGGTAATGAACCAGGTGCCAAGGGGGCCATTAACAAACCAATAGAGGCACCCATAGGGCCTATGTCTGAAACAAACAACCTGGAAATACAGCTCGTGCTTCCGCCAATCCAATGCTTTGAAACGTGTGGGGTGGGTAAGATATCATTTTATTGTCTGTTTTCACAGAAATGTGTGTTTGCGTTATAAAACAACTTCTATTGAGTGCACATTTCAGTAGAAATGGTAGCGAACTGGGATTCAGGCAGACTGGGATGAGAGTTGAGAATAAAAAAGGGAAGTGGAGACTCACCCGTCTTCTCTTTGATCTCACACAGAACGCTGAAGAGGGCGGGCTTCATTCTGTGACAGTTCAGGGCGTGTTTCCTGCCGGCGAGAAAGGAGAGAGCGAGGGGGGAGAAGAGAGAGAGAGCGGGTTGGAGGTAAGATTAGGAGATGCAGGTACATCTTCTAGTCATTTCATAGCGTGTGCCGTTCCATGGAAAAGCGAGCGAGATTGGATTCGATGAGGTTCGTCCATCCAGCGTTGATCTAGCAGAGCAAGGTTCTGTATTAGCGGATTTCTAAAAGCTAATATAAACAAAATACAAAAAAGGAAAACAGTTGCATTATCACAAGAATTAAACAAAGAAACGATACCACAATGACTAGATTTTAATGCCAGTTTCTACATCTGGGTTACAAGCTCTGATACTAATGAATGACAAAGATATAGGTCTAGAATACACTCACAGTTCCACATTGAGTTTAATATCTTGGTCCCCCATAGCACAGTAATAAAGTTCCCTCCCAAGCCATGTTACTTTTGTACCCGCACAGCAATTTTTTGGTGATAGCATACTCTGCTGAACACCCACTCAGCGACACTTGACTTTTAATTATATTACAAACTCTCAATTAGAATATTCAATTAAAACAAACTAATGGGCCATGCTCCATCACTGCTTAGTGCTCGCTCACATGCGCACAAACTGTACAGCAGTGGTAGTCAGGGCCTTATTACTGATGGGCACGCAGGGCATGCGCCCTGGGGCCCCGACCTCCAGGGCCCCCCCCAACAAAATTATTATTAATTTAAAAAAACAACTTAGTTAGGGACCCAAAACTCCTCAGATAGCATATGAACGCATCATAAGCCACGCCAAAATGTGTAGAATAGTAGGAAACTTGCTTTAAAACAGCAAAATTCTCTCTCAACCTCATGGCAAAATGAGTAGAATAGCAGGATTACACCTGGTAATCATTGCAAAGCTTGCGAGCTGCATGCTGCTTTCAGGAACTTAAATGGTGGCTTGTGAAAATTCATTTTTTAGCAGGGGGTCCCTTGCCCAGGGGCTCATAATATTTAAGAGGCCTTGACATTAAAGTCTGAAAATCCCTGTACACACACACACAGAAACATGACTCACATATTCCTCATTGCTCTGATCTGTGCAGCTTCAGTGAAGAGCTTAATATTGAGCCCTTCCAGAGTGTCATGTCCCTAGAGCTGTGGTCCTCATCTGAAGGGAACCTTTAAGGATATTTTTTCACTCTCATCTACGCCTATTTATAAACCACAAAACATCTCATTTTCAAACGTATGAAAATACACTGGGAGATCATGTGCTGAAATACACGACAGCTAAAACGTACATTCAAGGATTTGCTGGATAACAAAATAAATAAAACCACCAAATAATACAGGTTAAAAATAATATTACCCAAAAGGGGAGATGGGCAAAGGTAAAAAGGTGTTCAACTGAAACTGTTTTGAAACGTACCCGACACAGGCATCGGAGGGAGAATGAAAACAACCATGACACAACAGATGAATATGAGTGGGCAACACCTAACCTCAACTCCACTTGTGTCCACGTAGGATGCCGAACCTAAGCTAGATCATATTGGGAAATGCGTGAGTATTTATATGCTGACAAGAAGAGTATATTGATGCGTCTGCCAATAACGAGGGGATCGCTCGTTCCGTTACTCCTTCGAGGGAGCGCATAATTGTGTCGGTCTTAATTCTATTTAACCTTTATTTACACAAGTTTGTCTCCCCTGAGCTAACATTTCTGAGAGCTGCTCAGGTAAAAACATATTTTTTTATTTGAAAATCACTGCTGGATTTGAGTGGGAGAGGGGCCATGGAGGGAGGTGGGGGTTGGGGGGGGGGGGGGGGGGGGGTATGAGCAGGAGCAGGTGTGGCGCTCGTGCTTTCATGGGGCATGCGGTCGGTCCTGTGGGTCCGGTAGACCTGTACACTACTGACCTGTGCTGGAAGTTGAGCGGCAGGCCACCCCCTGCCGTGCCCCCCCCAGCTTCCCCTCCCTCTGCGGGGTCATCTGATCCGCCCCAGTGCGCCGGCGACTCCTCTGGCCAGCATCTGGACATGGGGTAACAGGGGGGAGAGGGTGAGGAGGCGGGCAGGACAGGTAGAGTGGTAGTGCACTAGTTGTCGTCGTCTCATCGTCTGTTATCTCCGCTACCACCCAGATAGGACGGCTAATGTTTTCCTATCACACTAGGTCAGACCCGGTACGTAGTGCCCTAGCAGGCCACTGTGTTGTCCATCTCATCGGTTCGCTCCTGCCACCCGGCCCAGACAGTAACACCCCACCCTCCAGGTCAGTATAAGGTCTTTGTATGTATGCAAGGGGCCCCACAGGTGACATGCATGGCCTAGGTAGGCTACATTTGATGGCGTGTGTGTGTGTCTCTCGTTTCGAGTGATAGGAGAGCATTTAGTCAAAATCAAAAGCAAACTATTTTATCAGAATTGAATAGGCCTTTATCAGACCATCCAAATCACGGACTGGACTAATCCACGACGGGCTATATCACGTCCAAGTCGAAATCAACCGTCCATCGACTTCTTTCTCCATCTTGCTGCTGTATGGAAATAAGCGATTGACTGTCATCCCTTGCAAGTTTTCAAATGTATACTGTGTGTGTATATGTATTTTTGTTAAACTTTCAAACAAAAATAAATCAATCTAGCCTACCTTCTGCTGAGAGAAACTACTAGTGAGTAATTTCACTGATCTAGAGCATCTAACGTCTTCAGACCTGCATATACAACTAATTAGGGTTGTCACGATACTCAGAGGTACCGTTACAACCCGACACCTAACAGGCTTCATCTGCTGCCTAAGAGTTTCTGACTGCATCCTCAGATGAGAAGGCCGAACACAACAGGAAGTACTAAAGGAGCAGAACTGCTAGGAGAAGGAAAAAGAAGGGAAAAAAGAATAAACTGCTCAACTCTGAACATCTCTCAGACACTATAGCACAACAGCCATCTAGAAACACACACAGAACCACAATCGCACACACCATGGAGAAAGAAAAAGAGGTCTTTAACATTGTAAACACACTAACATTATTTCGGGCCTCATTTTTTTCCCTCTTCTTGAACACGTAGTATTTCAGTTCGTTAATTACATCTTCAAAGTTACACCCTTAACAGTGAAGGCAATATCCTTGAGTTTATCAGAATCGTCATAAGCTGCGTGTAGCGTCCAGCACCCCCCCCAATTCTCATTAATAGAAACTAGATTTTCGGACAGCTGCACTCCCGTACACATTATAGGAGAATTGATTGCACCCCGTGCAAAATGAAAAGGATGCACACCACCAGGACGGGAGGGAGTGAATTAATTAAGAGAACCAGGTGGTCAAATGTGGGGTGGAAAATCACTAGCTAATGACACATCACAGACACTGGCCACAGCCTCGTATTGGGACAGCCGCGTCTTTTGTTCACAATTCTGACGCCCCCCACCCCCCATCCCCCCGCCGACTTCAGCTGACCTACGGCTCCTTGGAGCCACATGGCATATGAATATGGGTAATTTGCTTATTGTCATGCACGCACACACCAAGAGTCGTGATATGCAAACATATATTCTGCATACATTAACAATTGAAGTGAGAGACCTAAAATATTAATGATTGCTCTGTCAAAACACAAGTGACTGATTAACTTGTCCTATACCTACACCACGCCGTTAGATTTCCATAACCATGTTGATGTGTCATATCAGATATGGCAGTGCGAATCATTTTTACAAGCCCACACAAGTGAAGTCCCTGCAACATTTTAACTAACAACCATTTGAATTTGAAAAGCTCATCACCGACAGCGACGGCTCAATTAAAGGAGGCCTGATTATCTATGCTAATGACAATGTAGGAGATTAATCAAGTGTATTTATGTGTGTCCAAACTGGCACCCTGTTCCCTATATATAGTGCACTACGTAAAAAGTAGTGCACAATAGAGGGAATACGGTGCAATTTGGGACGCAGCCATCATGGTATTTGCTATTTGGGATCTTTGGGACGTCCTTACACCCCACCATGGAAGTAGAAATGTACAATGGCTAAGGTAAGAGTTAACATAACCCAGGTAATATTGTTTGCCCTGGCTTTCCAACAACCTAGGCACTAATCAGATGGGCTATCTGCATAAGTGTACATCAAAATATGAACTCGGACACAGATGCCACTATGTCTGAAAATCACAATGCAATGAGAGCTGTTCTAATCTTGAGCTGTAAAACACAGGGCTATGGCGAGCCCAATAATAGACTAAAGGAGCCTAACATTAGTCTTTATAGTCCAAAGACCTTACATATTCTGTTCAGAGGAGAATCTGCCAGCCAAAAACAGCCAAATACTCCCATCTAAACGTGAATGGATTCTCAATTGCGGTATAGTTCTAGAAACATAAAGCCCTCTTTAATATCAAAATAATTTCACAAATGCAAAACATACACTTACTGTACACTGCTTTAACCGGTTTTAACACAGTTGCAGCAGACAGTATTTTTCAGTAACACTTTTGTGCGGTGTCAGTTTTCCGTTTACACACAGGTGTTTGGAGACGCTGATAGCCAATTGGCACAGGTAGTCGACTGTCTTCTGTAAAACAAGCGCTTTAACTTGGAAATATGGCCATGCGGGAACCCTAAACCCATATAAAAAAGGTGTGTAGTAATTTAACCTTTTGTTTTTGGAACATTATTTCTCGCTGATATGAAAGATATGTTCATTATATTTCCAAACCTGTACTACAAATGATGCATGTTAACGTTTAGCATAAGCAGTGGGGCTCTTAACACAACTCTCCCGTCCAAAAGATACTCACAAGGCATTAAAGGTGGTTTGCGTCTATGAATGGGCTAAGCCAGGGGTGTCAAACTCATTTTGCCACGGGGCCGCATTCTGTTTTCAATGAAGTCCGTCAGGAGAGCTCCACTGAAAATGTGTTATATTTCCTTTCCTTCCAAATTTGCAAAAAAATACATATTTTTGGGGAATTTGACACTCCCTGACTGTTTAGCTTTTATTTTTTTGCTGGACACAGTCAAGAAACTGTATGAATGTCGGTCTATCATTTCTACACAGTTAAGATTTTGTTTTAGTAATTTAAAGTATTTTGACTTCGTTTTCCTCCACACAAAACTATAAATTACTTTGCTTAAACCACCCGCAAGATTGGACCCCCCTCGCGGGCCGAATCCGGCCCCTGGGCCGTATGTTTGGCACCTCTGGGCTAGGCTATAGCATACAGCAATATTCTGTGCGTCTGTGTGGGGAGCCTGCTTCTTTTTTTTCGTGTAACGTTTGCCAACCATTAAATTATTTGTCAGATAATGATATCTTCTGTTGTTGACAAACCACAAGTGACTGAATAACGCAGCGTGCATCACATCAAACATATCCATCATTGTACTGTACCAGGCAACAAGCGAGCAACAGAACACAAGACAGCATTAACAAAAACATATCTTGTCTCATCTTCGCAACACGGTTTTTTTTTTTTTACCTGGCCTGCGCCTCGTCCAGGCTTTCGTCTGTGATGGCCATGATCTGTTGTAGAATATCCCCAATGTCTTGTTGCGGTTGACCGAGCTGTTTTCTAACCGAGTCTGGGTCGCCAATGTCGCCTTGTGATAACCCGCCGAGTCCGGCGAGACCTGCCAGCATTCGCGTCTGATCATCCATAGCTACTTTCAAAGAAACCTAGGTCCTTTCCTCACAATCGAATTCACACAATTAGCCAGATAGCTAGCTAACAATGAAACCCCCAGCGCAAATCATACGCCACTGGCTGATAGTAATTAATTACAGCCAGCTAGTTAACCTAAAAAATTAAATTCCAAAGCAGTTCCACATTCATAAACGGTTTGTGCTGCTCGCCGATGTCATTAACCACGGTAAGCTAGCGAATAAATGCTGCTAGCTAAGCAACTGGCAAGCTGTGTAGCCCTAAGAAACATACAGGAAAAAAGCAACGGGCACATGCACTAACTAGGGAGCTGGCAGACAGCGCCTCACGCTAAAACAAGAAGAAAAGCGTTCTCTCCAGCGAATAAAATATGCATTCAAAAATAATGCAACAAAAAAAGAAAGACAAAACAAAAATGTCCAAACACCTTTCTAGCTAGATGCATACATCAATAAATCACACTTGCGGTGGTTCAAAGGGGCTTATCAAAACAGAGGATTGTTTTCGCAGACTGGAAAAGGCAGCGCCAGGACCAGTGTGCATCGTTCACAGAACACCAGCTCGCGCTAGCTAGTGTAGCTAATTACCAAATTAGCTCGCTAAGTAGCCAGTTAGCTAGATACTTCAAGTAAGTAAAACAAACTCGTATGGCATCGGTAAAGAAAATAACTCAATTACTATTATTTGATAACACTAGTTATGCAAATAACAGGCAAAATGTGGGTTAATTTAGATAACTATGCTGGCGCAAGTAAATAACGCTAACTGAATTAAAAGTAGCTAATAATGTGAACGAGGACCACAATGCTGAAGCTCAGAACATAACTAGGTAGCTTGATGCGATTAAAATAGAATCGCAACTGATTGAATTATTCCAAACAAAATGTAGCAAGTGGGCTATGCTAGTTTAAAAGGCAACGACGCTGGCATGCTAAATAGTTAGCTAACAACAAAATGATCACCAGTGTATTTTTACGGGTCCTCAGCTGGGACAGTCATTCCTCTCCCACGTAAAAAATCACGTTTGAGGAAAAAAATGTTTGCTGGAAGTTATAATGGCATTCTTTCCCACCGGCCAGCCACGGCAAGTTGAATTCCATTACACTCTTGGCTGCAGTAGTGTGTTTTCTCAATCTTTTTTCTTCTTGCTGGATAAAGGTTAGCGTTCCCCTTTGCAGTTTTCTCCCTGCTGCTCATGAAGCCACAGCCAACTCTGTGACCATACAATATCGCGCATTCAATTCACGATGCTACTGCGTCAGATTGTATTTGATTAGATATTTACTTTCCATTTTATTTTTTGGGATATTTTCCTGTTTCATATAAACTAATCCAGGGCCATATGAAAAACTTCATTCGGCTATTTTAGACTTTTGTATTGAACCAGTTTCGCTCCCTTCCCTGACATGCAGATGACCCTAATCAGTGTTAGCCCACTGAGCTAAGGCTGGCATTCAGGTCACAGGCATGGTTACTTTTTATGCGAAAAGACTTCACGGAAGCACTTCGGCTACAATAGTATACTGTCAAGAGGTCTTGACCTCAGTGGCACACTACGTTTTCAGGGGGCAGATCAAGGGGTTAAGTTTGGATAAGGGGGTACCTTATTGGACTTGGCTAAGTGTCATTCTGACACAATTGTAATTAGTAGTGTGTTTTCTTTACTGTCAAGATCACCTCAAACCTGAACTGTCAGTCGATTGAATTACCACCACGCTCCACCCATTAACCAAATCAATGACTGACTCATACTTCAATATTGGTCCCAGTTACTGTATCTTATAATTAGTCTACAAAAAATGTGTTCTGTCAAATTGGAACAAACCACACCATCAAATAGGCCACTATTAAACAGGACGTGTTCAGAAACATTCAATGAATGAAACATCCTATCTTAGGTCTTTTAGTGTGAGAAATATGTACAGAACAGATTGAATACAAACATCCATTTTTTTTCTGCAAACGTGGACGATTTTGCTGCAGTTTATCACTCAGATGAGAGAGCAGCTCCGCTAGATGAATTGGGAGACTGAATAGACATGGAGGAGAGAAGGCTGACTGCTGTGCTGGAATAATGGGTGAGCACGCCACGAAGGGGAGTGCACGGGACAAAACTGGCCGTGGATTCTGCTGACGCTCGGTGCATCCCTCTTCCACAGTCTATGCCTAATCAATCTGAAGTTAGAGAAGGGAGAGAGGGTAGATTTCATAAAGACCTGGCCTAACAGGGAGAGAATCAGTTTTATAGCACCGACAGGCATTTACACATCAGAAGTAGGACCAGACATGTTACGGGTCACAAAAACAACATTCACGTTCAACCCAGTTTATTTGAATACATTTTTGGTCCATTTGCAAACTCTATATTGTAAGACTAATGTAAAGCAGTGATGTCAAATCTAAAGAAACTATACATGATCAATAACTAATGAGCTAATCCATATTTTGTATCTAGTGCTCTACTATATTTTCCTCTTTATATCTTGTTTGTTCTGTGAATGTGTTTCTTCAGTGCCTGAATATGTGACTTGACTTCTTTCAATTTGTAAGCAGGAGATGCCCTCTCTCTCTCATTCCACAAGCACCTAGCCTTATTTCCATCCAAATAAGAATCGATCCCTTGCCGTGCACCACCCTCCCTCCCTCCCTCCATGACTCTCCAGCGCTCACAGTCAAAACCCCACTTTTCTCCCTCTGTCCTCTCTCTCATTCTCACCATGCACCCCAATGCAAGAACAGCCCACAGAAAATACATATGTTTGTAATACAGCAATAAATAAGAACAAATATCATGGTGATTTGAGTCAGTAGGTGCAGGACACCTTTCCTATTTGGTCAGAATTTGAGCCCGTCTGATTCCTTTCACACAATTTCTTAAAAAAACAGACATCACACTGTTCATGCAAATGTAACTATTGACTGTTAAAGTTTTATCTCTGAAGTAATTATTCCTCAACAACGTCAGGGCCACGTTCAATTGTTCATCATGTTTCTCTTGGTAAAAGGAAGAGGCAAGGCACAACCATATAGCATGAAATATGGTGAGAGAAGACTTAAGAGGTGATAGTGAATGATATTGAAAAAGGAAGAAGGGGGGGGGGTTATGAAACACTTGGCATAATGTCAGGCCTTCGTTCTGCGTCAGTGACCCAGTGAAAGGAGAGGGAGGGAGTCACGGTGAGGTGGGGGAGGGGCTTCCTCCCTGATGGACAGGCGAAGGGACAGAGCAGTGCCAGAGGAGAGAAAAGAGGACTGAATCTCTGGCCAAAACAGAAAAGGTTACAGGATAAGTAAATTATAATACATAAGATACAAGGGTGTGTTGTGAGAACTAACAAGTTGTGTGTAAAGAGAATTCGTCCCCTTGTTACACACTGAAACCAATAATGTTTCAAAGGAGTTGGGATGGAATAACATTTCACATTTCCTTGTTTATGAAGGGTTAAAAACAAATACAGGATTGGACCTGCTTTTAAAACAACCAATTCAATGGTCAGAAAGTAAAAGACAAATTCAGATAATTGCTGTTAATAACGTAAAAATCATACACTTTTTTTTTTTTTTTTTTTTACAAGAATGTACAGGTAAATAAAGGAAAGCTGGTATCTTACAAATTAGCCCCAAAAGACATCCACTGCAGGTGAATATTTTCAACATCTTTTACTATAGGTGAATATTCATAAACTGCTTAAATAAAAAGGGTGACATCGCCCTCTGGTGGCCAACAGCATACATTTTGTAGGCAGAGAGGTCTCTGTCCCAAATGGCACCCTATATAGAGTAATACTTTTGACCAAGGGCCCTTAGCACTCTGGTCCAAATTAGTGCACTATATAAGGAATAGGGTGTCATTTAGGAGGACACCATAGTATAGTAGTGGAATAGAATAGATAGAAAGTTATAGCAGAAATAATCAACTCATCCCATGAAGAAAGACACCAGAGAGACTATTATTTACAAACAACCACACAAGGCACCAAAGAGAACAGCTAACTTAAGGAGCCATGGGTACAGAGTTAAGACACATAAATACCGAAAACACAGAAAAATCCAGACTGATCTTTCTCCTATTGGTAATTCATTGAGTGAACCTGGACGAGATGAAAGGCCACAATACAGTCATTTATATTAAAGGTGCGCTTTGTCCTGCTTGTACAAATCCAGAATTCAGTCTGCTTAGTTCTCTTTTTTTGCCATGAAAAATCTAGTATGGTTGTATCGTGATTCTGTATTGTGACAACCCTAAGACAGAGGTACTAGGATGATGCGTTGGTTGATACAGACGATACGGGTCCTGCCAGTAGATCCCTGACTGGGTCAGAGGAGAGTTCCTGGAATCCCACATCAGCCGCTGATGGGGGGGGAATAGAAGTACACACTTAATACACGATCACAACAAATACATAAAAAAAAATAGAATATACTCAAACACAATTAAAAAAAAGGGTCAGTGCAGTTAACTTTCCTGTTTTTAAATATTTCTACACTGAGGTCAAAACAACAGTGACATTTTTTTAAATTATGATAATGCACTTTTTGTAAAAGCTATTTGAAAGAAAATGCCTGGAATTTCAGCCCGTTCAGATGGGATTGAACTTTTGGCACACATCATGACAATGTGATCTGCTTATAATAGACCAATGACTGTTCCTCTGGGTTGGCTCTAGACCATCCTATCAGGACTGTGTATGCAAATAACTTGAAATTTGCTTCCTAACGCCCACACGATCAGACTGAACATTTCAACGGCCAAAGAAGGCTCTGGGAATTAAATGATCCAAATATAGTTATATTTCATTAAATAAGTGAGTTATTAGACATATAGTGATGATTTAAAAAAAGACTGCATGGGGTCTTTAATAAGTCAAGAAAATAGTCTTCAGCAGGGAGAAAACATTTTGAAACAGAATGAAAGAAGGTACTACCTAAATGGCAAAAAAATAAGGTTTTGCAAACATTCTGCCCTACTGAACACGACCCTGAGAACCACTACATCCATCCATCCACCCAGACAGACATATCCTTACCCAATCTGCTGCTTGTCTCCTTCACCAGTAGCTGAGACTGTTCGAGTATGGACAGCAGCTCCCTGACCATCTTACACTGGGTGTCCATCTATGGAGGAAGATAATAAAAAAAACATTACGTGTAGAGCTAGCAAACCACATTTTAAGAGGGTGATGTGAGCTTTTCACAACTTGAACAGTAATAAAACGCCGGTCTTCGATATGCGCCTATCTCCAACAAAAGCCAGGGCAGCTCCGACGTTGATGCAAATAAATGTTTGAGCTAGGACTGGCAATATGGCCAAAATATCATACCAAAATATAATTTTTTATTGTATTCCATTTTTTTTAAATAACATTTCTAAACATGCTTTATGAGTGGTGCATGCGTCTAGCGTGGCAACATATACAGTACCAGTCAAGTTTGGACACACCGACTCATTCAAGGGTTTATTTTTACTATTTTCTACATGTAGAATAATAGTGAAGACATCAAAACTATGATATCATGTAGTAACCAATAAAGTGTGAAACAAATCAAAATGTTTTATATTTGAGATTCTTCAAAGCAGCCACCCTTTGCATGACAGCTTTGCACTCTTGGCATTCTCTCAACCAGCTTCATGAGGTAGTGCACCTGGAATGCATTTCAATTAACAGGTGTGCCTTGTTAAAAGTACATTTGTGGAATTTCTTTCCTTCTTAATGCGTTTGAGCCAATCCTTTGTGCTGTGACAAGGTAGGGGTGGTATTTCAGAAGATGGCCCTATTTTGGTAAAAGACCAAGTCCATATTATGGCAAGAACAGCTCAAATAAGCAAAGAGAAATGACAGTCCATCATTACTTTAAGACATTAAGGTCAGTCAATGCGGAAAACTAAGAACTTTGAAAGTTTCTTCAAGTGCAGTCGCAAAAACCATCAAGCACCATGATGAAACTGCGTCTTATGAGGACCGCCACAGGAAAGGAAGACACAGTTACCTCTGCTGCAGACGATAAGTTCATTAGAAGTACCAGCCTCAGAAATTGCAGCCCAAATAAACGCTTCACAGATTTCAAGTAACAGACACATCTCAACATCAGCTGTTCAGATGAGACTGCGTGAAATCAGGCCTTCATGGTGAAATTGATGCAAAGAAATTACTACTTTATGGGCTCCCGAGTGGCGCAGCGGTCTAAGGCATTGCATCCCAGTGCAAGAGACATCATTACAGACCCTGGATCGATTCCAGGCTGTATCACAGCCAGCTGTGATTGGGAGTCCCATAGGGCGGCGCACAATTGGCCCAGCGTCGTGCGGATTTGGCAGGGGTGGGCCGACATTGTAAGTAAGAATTTGTTCTTAACTGACTTGCCTAATTCTTTTTTTTTTAAAGGACAAGAAGAAGAGACTTGCTTGGGCCAAAAAACACAAGCAATGGACAGTAGACCAGTGGAAATCTGTCCTTTGGTCTGATGAGGCCAAATTTGAGATTTTTGGTTATTTTACCAAGGAGAGTGATGCAGTGCTGCATTAGATGACCTGGTCTCCACAATCACCTGACCTCAACCCAATTGAGATGGTTTGGGATGAGTTGGACCGCAGAGTAAAGGAAAAGCAGCCAACAAGTGCTCTGCATATGTGGGAACTCCTTCAAGACTGTTTGAAAAGCATTCCAGGTGAATCTGGTTGAGAGAATGCCAAGAGTGTGCAGAGCTGTCATCAAGGCAAAGGGTGGCTCCTTTGAATAATCTAAAATATATTTTGATTTGTTTAAAACTTTTTTGGTTACTACATGATTCCATAGTTTATGTCTTCACTATTATTCTACAATGTAGAAAAAAGTAAAAATACAGAAAAACCCTTGAATGAGTAGGTGTCCAAACTTTTGATTGGTACTGTACATTCAAGTGTTTTAAAAAAAATGGGTCTTTCTCCATTCTGATTGTTTTATATTGTTCAATCAAACTTTGAATACAGTGACTGGACACTTTGAATACATTATTGTTTGACATGACAACAAGGGGTTAATGTGACAGGGTAATAACCAAAATATTGGTCAGCGTTTCTCAGGGGACGCCAATTAGATGTTACATCAAGTAAGAGGACGTAATGTAACTAAAACATTAATGCATCGCCTATTCCTCTCAGATTTAGAATATACTGTTGTACAAACACACTGGTATTAGCACAGAAAGAACAAGGAGACAGATAAATGTACATTTTAATAAACTCCACAGGCCTTTTCCGGGACACAAAAAAATTACAAAACTATTTCAACAGAAATTCTCCAATGAGCTTGCTTTCAGTCTAGGACTAGGCCTAATCTGTGTCCAAGAAACCATCCCCAAGTGGTGTAATACTAGTTTGTCTGTCTTACCACCATGTCCATAGTGGACAGTACGGGCTGCTGTCTGCGGAGCAGGCTGTGGTAATCAGGTTTGTTCTGGATGAGCTGGCTCTGTGAGGACTGGGCCAGGCAGCTAGGGTCTAATGTTACCCCCTTCTCCTGGCACTGCTCCACTCGCCTGCAAAAGGGAAAGAAGAGGAGATATACAGACACATTTACACTAACCGAAAACCATGGTCCTAAAATGGGCTGTAGCCAACTCTTGTATCGTTATCATGCCATGCTGTACAACGAACAAACAAACATTGGGGGTAGATCAGCTTTAATATTGCAGATAGACAGTAGCTTTCATCAATGTAATTGTCTGCACAATTTCCAATCCCCCAGATCTTTTGTAAATATATACAGTACCAGTCAAAAGTTAACACACCTACTCAAAATGTTTTCTATATTTTTACTATTTTCTACATTGTAGAACAGTGAAGAAAAAACTATGAAATCATGTAGTAACCAAAAAAAAAAAGTGTAAAATCAAAACCTATTTTAGATTCTTCAAAGTAGCCACCCTTTGCCTTGATGACAGCTTTGCACAATCCTTGCATTCTCTCAACCAGCTTCACCTGAAATGCTTTTCCAACAGTCTTGAAGGAGTTCTCGCATATGCTGAGCACTTGTTGGCTGCTTTTCCTTCACTCTGCGGTCCAACTCATCCCAAACCATCTCAATTGGGTTGAGTTGGGGGATTGTGAAGGCCAGGTCATCTGATGCAGCACTCCATCACTATCCTTCTTGGGCAAAATATCCCTTACACAGCCCGGAGGTGTGTTGGGTCATTGTCCTGTTGATAAACAAATGATAGTCCCACTAAGCACAAACCAGATGGGCTGGCGTATCACTGCAGAATGCTGTGGTAGTCATGCTGGTTAAGTGTCACTTGAATTCTAAATAAATCACTGACAGTGTCCCCAGCAAAGAACCATCACACCACCTCCTCCATGCTTCACGGTGGGAAAACGCATGCAGAGATCATCCGTTCACCTACTCTGCGTCTCACAAAGACATGGCAGTTGGAACCAAAAATCTTACATTTGGACTCATCAGACCAAAGGACAGATTTCCACCGGCCTAATGTCCATTGCACGTGTTTCTTGGCCCAAGCAAGTCTCTTTTTCTTATTGGTGTCCTTTAGTAGTGGTTTCTTTACAGCAATTCAACCACAAATGCCTGATTCACACAGTCTCCTCTGAACAGTTGATATTGAGATGTGTCTGTTCCTTGAAATCTGTGAAGCATTTATTTGGGCTGCAATTTGAGGCTGGTAACTCTAGTGAACTTATACTCTGCAGCAGAGGTAACTGTGTCTACCTTTCCTGTGGAGGTCCTCTTGAGAGCCTGTCATCATAGCCCTTGATGGTTTTTGCGACTGCACTTGAAGAAACTTTCAAAGTTGTTGAAATTTTCCACATTGAGTGACCTTCATGTCTTAAAGTAATGAAGGACTGTCGTTTCTCTTTCCTTATTTGAGCTGTTCTTGTCATAATATGGACTTGGTCTTTTACCAAAATAGGGCCATCTTCTGTATACCATCCCTACCTTGTCAAAACACAACTGATTGTCTCAAACGCATTAAGGAAAGAAATTACAGAAATTAACTTAAGGCACACCTGTTAATTGAAATGCATTCCAGGTGACTACCTCATGAAGCTGGTTGAGAGAATGCCAAGAGTGTGCAATGTGAGCCATGACCAGTCTTTCAAAGCACTTCATGGCTACCGGCATAAGTGCCACGGGGCAGTAGTCATTTAGGTTACCTTTGCTTCCTTGGACACAGGGACTATGGAAATGCTGCAATTAGTTGTAATTTTGGGTGGAGCAGATATTTCCATATATTTTTGCTAGCTGCAAGTGTGACAACTCCACCAGTCCTATTTATGATATAATATACAAATATATTATTATTATTATTATAATTTTTTTTTTTTTTCCATTATCAATTAGTATTTTAGAGTTTAACCACAATATTTGTTCTGTCTTTTCTGGTGGATTAAACTGAAATTGCAACCAACTTTCTATGGCTCATTGTTTTAAAAAAAAAAAACTATATTTTGGAGATTATTTCCTTTTCAAATAACCAAAAGTGAGGTAACGGGGAAAAGGCCATTCTTGAACATGGGGTGAGACATTCTTACTAATTTGCTAGAGAACCAGTGCTTTAATATTTGGCAATAATAAAAAGATATGCCGATAGTGGACAACCTTGTTTTACTCCTGTTGACAGTTTAACACTTTGAGAAGTAGCTATTATTTACTATTCTACACATAGGGTTACTATAACATTAACCCATTTTATAAAGAGATTCTCCAAAATGTTCATATTTCAGGCATTTATATTTTAAAACTCCAGTCATACTTTATCAAAGGCCTTTTCAAAGTCAGCTATGAATACCAGGCCTGGAGCACCAGGTACATGAGAAGACAAATCACTTTATTGACAACCCGAAACTTGGAGCATGGTGAGTGCAGAACGAGAGTGAATGAGTGCATGTAATTTGTGTGAGTGAATGTGCTCACCTGGCCAATTCTTCAGCTTTACTCCGATGCTTGACTAACAGGGACTCCCAAGATGCACTCTCAGCCTGCAGCCTGAATCACACAGGTGGAATAAAAATATATACTTTTTATTCATTGCGCGCACGTACACACACACACACACACGGAATCATTTACCTGTGTATATCCTTCCTGGTCTGCTCCAAGGTGTTCTGCATTGCAGTGTCACTAGCGAGAAAGAGACAGTCAAAAGGGATTCATAACAGATGAGTGAATTAATACAGAAAGGCCTGAAATAGAAATAAAGGACAATACAGAAGAATGACAGTCCTTTTTCTCTAGGGCTGTGCCGATACCAGAATTGCAATAATTTTTTCCATGGCAAAAATGAAAACACGAAGCAGGCCAAACTCTTTGGTCCTTTAAAAACCTGCTATGTAAAATATTGTGTGTTGTGCCTGGGGGGAAAAAAAAAATACATGAACCTCTGATGCTGTTTGTTTCCAACATTAGGGTTGTTTTCCTAAAGAAGTTAAATCTGCTTCGTGTTTTGTTTCCTTGCCACAATACTGATGAGTATTGCAATACTCGTATCGTCCAGGCCCGATTTTTCTCATGTTAAAGGATCAGGAAAAAGTCAGTGCATAGAATAGAAAGGGCAAAATAGACTGCTCAGGAAAAAGTATGTATGCTTAAGGACGTTAAGTCAGTGAACAAAATGAGATTGACTAGAGACAGCATTACCTGGCTGTGCTTGTGGGAAGTTGTTGACACTGTGGCTCACTGCGTAGGTCTTTGGCCAGGCAATACCACCCCTTCTGTAGAGCCTCCACTGAGACAGGGAAGAGAAAGGTAGTAACGAATGATAACACTATTAGACAACACTTATAGTGCATTCGGAAGGTATTCAGACCTTGACTTTTTTTGTTACATTACAGTCTTATTCTAAAATAGGTTAAATAGTTGACCCCCCACATCAATCTATACACAATACCCCATAATGACAGAGCAAAAACAGGCTTGTCGAAATTAGTGATGCACCAATGACATTTTTGGCTGATACACAATATTTTCCTTGCCCCTCAAAATAAACCGATAATCAAAATTTTTGCGGCCTTAAGCATTCTAGTACAGTTAAATAGTAACACACACACACACACACACACAGCAGTCTAAGGCATTGCATCTTAGTGCAAGAGGCGTCACTACAGTCCCTGGTTCGAATCCTGGCTGTATCACATCCGGCTGTGATTGGGAGACCAGTTTCTACTGGTCATTGTTTTCAGGCTGGTTCTATTTGTGCTAGCTAGCTAGCTACCCCAGAAGTTGCAGTCGAACAAATAATGCTGTGTTACCAACGCGTTATTGTGAACACATTGTTCGTGGCTGGTGTTTGCAGACTTTTTTGTACAGCTTTGGCAGTGTTAATTAACATGTATTTTTGGACACGCAAAGACCTAAACAGCATTCCATAGTATGTTGTGAAGCTAATAGCAGTGACACTAATTCCATTATCTTGGCGTTAACAGATTTCGCCTTTGAGTTGTCTTGCTGAAATTTTCTTACTCCTTCAAATGACTGCTCAACTTGTTGACTGCTCGATCCACACAGCAGACATTGTGAGCTGGGTTAGGAATGCTGTGTTGCACGTGTAGCGCAAAATTTTACGTGGCGTCATTACGTCATGTAGCTACGTTATATTAGGTATGCACATCCCAAGTTTGCACATCAAGTTTTGCACATAAACTAGACAGACATCGGGCCAATACCGACGTTGGCATTTTTAGTTAATCTCAGCTGATTCCGATATATCGTGCATCCCAAGTAGAAATGTTTGCAAATTAAAAAAACAAAGTATCACATTTGCATAGGTATTCAGACCCTTTACTCAGTACTTTGTTGAAGCACCTTTGGCAGTGATTACAGCCTCGAGTCTTCTTGGGTATGACGCTACAAGCTTGTCACGTGTATTTGGGGAGTATCTCTCATTCTTCTCTGCAGATCCACTCAAGCTCTGTCGGGTTGGACGGGGAGTGTTGCTGTACAGCTATTTTCAGGTCTCTCCAGAGATGTTCGATCGGGTTCAAGTCCAGGCTCTGCCTGGACCACTCAAGGACATTGAGTCTTGTTCCAAAGCCACTCCTGCGTTGTCTTGACAGTGTGCTTAGGGTCGTTGTCCTGTTGGAAGGTGAACCTTCACCCCAGTCTGAAGTCCTGAGCGCTCTGGAGCAGGTTTTCATCAAGGATCTCGCTGTACTTTGCTCCATTCATCTTTCCCTCAAGCCTGACTAGTTTCCCAGTCCATGCAGCTGAAAAACATCCCCACAGCATGATGCTGCCACCAACATGCTTCACTGTAGGGATGGTGCCAGGTGGAATCCAGAAGTGACGCTTGGCATTCAGGCCAAAGAATTCAATCTTGGTTTCATCAGACAAGAGAATCTTCTTTCTCATGTTCTGAGAGTCCTTTAGGTGCCTTTTGACAAACTCCAAGCAGGCTGTTGTGCCGTTTACTGAGGAGTGGCTTCTGTCTGGCCACTTTACCATAAATCCCTGATTGGTGGAGTGCAGCAGAGATGGTTGTCCTTCTGGAAGGTTCTCCCATCGCCACAGAAGAACTCTAGAGCACTGTCAGTGACCATCAGGTTCTTTGTCACCTCCCTGACCAAGGCCCTTCTCCCCCAATTGCACAGTTTGGCCGGGCAGCCAGCTCTAGGAAGAGTCTTGGTGGTTTCAAATTTCTTCCATCTAAGAATGGAGGCCACTGTGTTCCTGGGGACCTTCAATGCTGCAGAAATTTTTTGGTGCCCTTCCCCAGATCTGTGCCTCAACACAATCCTGTCGTGGAGCTCTACAGACAATTCCTTCGACCTCACGGCTTGGTTTTTGCTCTGATATGTACTGTCAACTGTGGGACCTTATAGACAGGTGTGTGCTTTTCCAAATCATGTCCAATCAATTGAATTTACCACAGGTGGACTCCAATCAAGTTGTAGAAACATCTCAAGGATGAACAATGGAAACAGGATGCACCTAAGCTCAATTTCGAAGGTATTTCGAAGTATTCAGACCCTTTGGTCATAGCAAAGGGTCTGAATACTTGTGTAAATATGGTATGTTTTTTGTAAATTTGCAAACATTTCTACAAACCTGGTTTCACTGTCATTATGGGGTATTGTGTGTAGATGAAAAAATATATTTAATACATTTTAGAATAAGGCTGTAACATAACAAAATGTGTTAAAGGGGAAGGGATCTGAATACTTTCTGAATGCACTGTATGCCTAGTGCACTGCACTGCACTCAACTTATTTATTTAACTAGGCAAGTCAGTTAAGAACAAATTCTTATTTACAATGACGGCCTACCAGAAGGCAAAAGACCTCCTGCAGGTACGGGGAAATATAGAATACACACATCACGACAAGAGACACTACATAAAGAGAGACAGACAACATAGCATGGCAGCAACACATGAAACAGCATGGTAGCAACACAACATGGTAGCAACCCAAAACATGGTACAAACATTATCAGGCACAGACAACAGCACAAAGGGTAAGAAGGTAGACATCAATACATCACACAAATCAGTCACCACTGTCAGTAAGTGTGTCCATGATTGAGTCTTTGAATGAAGAGATGGAGAAAACGCCTGGCTGCATTCAAAATACAGCACCGAACCAGTCGGGGGCATTGGTAAACATTGGATGGTTTTTTTGTTAGATGTTATAATCCAAAACCACTACGTATTTGATAGACGTACAAGAATCCTACCAACCTTGTGTCTGAAGTGACTCTAAACTGCCGTTGGGTGTCGTGCTCAGTGAGTCTTGTAACTTCTCAACTGCCAGCTGGAGACAAAGAGGAGAGAGATGGGACACACAGAAAGTGAGTTCAATTGTCAGCCAGGATCACATAGGATGTTGAAATAATCTACAGGTTGAAGTTAGCCTGACCTTCAAAAACACACACACCCTAGCGAATTGTAATCACTTAAACATACCCTCATAGAAGCCTCCATCAGTTTCTCCAGCCTCTCCTCCTCAGGTAGGGATTGGCTGATTGACCTGCATAGAGCTGGATGAGAGGCATTTAGACAGAAGCTTAGTGTTTACAGGTTACAAGATAGTATTTTGTAAATCACTAAGCCCCAATTGTACCTCCTTCCCTTACTGCCATTCATTGTTGTTTAGGGTCAACCTGGGATAGGTAGTTGACTCCAGCCATAGCTCGGAAAAAGTATATGTTTTACGGCTCAAGAAGACGTAAACAATACTCTCTATCCAACTGGACGCTCTGACTAGTGGCACCCATCCCAGACACCAAAACCAATATTGTTGACATTGAAAAATAAGTTTCGGGTCTCACTCTGGGAGGTGTTGGGGAGGGCAGGGAGAGAGCGTCGGCCCTTGGTCGACCTCCTCCAGGATTTCCTTCGCGTGCTGTTGGGGCTCAATGACCGACCCTCTGTTAGAACACCCCTCTCAGGGTCCCTTCCCTGCCCCTCTCCTCCAGAACACGGCTCCAGAGCTGGCTCCATCTGTATCTCTGTTGTTTCTGACATCTGGGTGGTGGTGGAGGCAGGAGTGTGTCTGCGGGGAGATTTGGGGTGAGGAGCTGCTGGGCTTGGACTCCCAGGGCAAACTCTTTTAAGTCCCTGCTGAGGGATTTCTTCTTGGTGGACCTTGATCAACAGACAAAATGAGTGGGCTTTTAGATCATTCCTGTTATCGTCAGTGGTATGCTAACTTCATCAGCTGGCTATCATTTTAGTAAGGTTTTATTATGTATATTATATTGGCCCTTATGTGCAACCAAATCTGCCTAGACCACAACACAATCAGCTGTTGAGTGCCTTACCTTCTTCTGGTGTTGTTCAGCAGAGCTGTCGCAGCTGCTGATGACGTCAATGAAAAAGGGAGAAAGATCAACACAACCACTTAGCATAGTTTATACTGAAATGGCAAGTTAGCTGTGTATCAACGTGGCTAACACTAGGACTACTTTAAAATTGGCGTATTGCAGGTGTTAGCTACTAGCTAACAACGTTAGTAGCCAACGTTACCCTGGCAGTGAGGTCGGAGGTTAACGTTAGGAAGATACTCCTTTAATGGAAAACCCAATACGAGCCCCTGAGAAAGGACGCCAATTCTTCACAGCAAAGCAGTGAACTTCAGACAAACTTTCAGTAACGTTATTAACTAAAAAGATACAAACCTTTCCGATTGCTCTCCAGAATTAATATCCGCCATTTTCTTTAAAAAAATCTGCCCGCGCACAAACAAAATCGCCCCACCCATGTACAGATATGCATGTCGGGAAATGTAGTGTTGAGCGACGTGGCCCCCTATGGACATCTTTGGACTACTTAGGCTCTAGCTACCATTTCTCTGCATGAGCCGTCCCTTAAGCTGTTTTTTTGGGGACGAGTTGCGGTCTACTCCTCTCAAGATAACAACCTAATGGTTACCATAATTCAGCTTTTGAAAAAACCCATAGTTTTTAGCATGGTTTGGCACCAAATGGAATCTGAGGTGGCCCCATGTTATTATACTGAACACAAATATAAACGCAACAAGGAAATCAGTCATTTGAAATAAATAAATTAGGCCCTAATTTATGGATTTAATATGACTGAGAATACAGATATGCATCTGTTCGTCACAGATTTAAAAAAGTAAGATGGCGCCGACAGACATGGAAGCTTTGCTTCTAGCGCCTAAGCAACTTTGCAGACAAGCATTTTGCTACACCTGCAATAACATCTGCTTAAAAAAAAATGGGCCTCAGAATGGGCTTCAGGATCTCGTCACGGTATCTCTGTGCATTAAAATTGCCATAGATAAAATGCACTTGTTAGTCGTCCGTAGCTTATGCCTGCCCATACCCTGACCCGACCACCAACATGAGGAACTCTGTTCACAACATTGACATCAGCAAACCGCTCGCCCACACGACGCCATACATGTGGTCTGCGGTTGTGAGGCCGGTTGGACGTACTGCTAAATTCTCTAAAACGACATTGGAGGCAGTTTATGGCAGAGAAATGAACATTAAAATTCTCTGGCAACAGCTTGGTGGACATTCCTGAAGTCACCATGCGAATTGCTTGCTCCCTCAAAACTTGAGACATCTGTGGAATTGTGTTATGTGACAAAACTACACATTTTAGTGGCTTTTTCTTGTCCCCAGCACAAGGTGCACCTGTGTAATGATCATACTGTTTAATGAGCTTCTTGATATGCCACACCTGTCAGGTGGATGGATAATCTTGGCAAAGAAGAAATTCTCACTAACAGGGATGTAAACAAATTTGTGCACAACATTTTAGAGAAATAAGCTTTTTGTGCGTATGGAACATTTCTGGGATCTTTTATTTCAGCTCATGAAACCAACACTTTACGTTTATATTTTTGTTCAGTATATATATAGGTCTATGGGTGTCCCGTACCACAGTCATTATGACATCATCCCACCTCTGTTGCCAGTGTAGTAATCTCAACTATTAGACTTTAATCTGTTACAATAGATTGCCAGTGTAACAAGCCAGGGTGCACCAGACAATTTAACATTTTAGTCATTTAGCAGATGCTCTTATCCAGAGCAACTTACAGTAGTGAGTGCATACATTTTCATACTGGTCCCCTATGGGAATCGAACCCACAACCCTGGCATTGCAAGTGCTCAACCAAGTGAGGCACACGGGACTTAATTAAAAAGTCCTCTCAAACACAAACATCAAGCAAAAGGATCTGAAGGCTATTTTTGTGGCCTCTCAACTTGACTTCCAGTTACAATGTATGCAGCTCACTCATCACCTTAAAAATATACGTTCAACCCCTATGTAGGTATAGTAGGCAGTGCACAGCATAGGTAAATGGAACATGACAAATTAGCACTTGACAAAAAAAGCACCACTTGTATTTGTTGGTCTTTTAGAAGTCTGTAAGAGTTTTATCTTTTTACAAAATGAAGAAGAGAAAACAAAATGGGAAAAAAAAATCAAACACTTCGCAATTCTCTTGGAGAACGCCCTGTTGTGTGTGCGCATTTCACATGGGCTGGCACACAATCTCTAACGCCACACAATACTGCTGTCTTCTTGGCCTTCAGTGAGAGGGAGGGATGGAGAGAGGGAACGGGAAGGCAAGAGAAGGGGGGAGTCTAACTAGACCTGGGTTCCAATAGTATTTATTTTCTTTCAAATACTTAAGCTGCACTTGTTTCACTTGCCAGGCGCAACGGAACAGTCCCAAAAGTGCAAACCCTGCTTATCTGGAGCTCCTGGCAGGATCAACCAAAACGCTCAAAGTATTCGAAAGGAAGAAAATACCATTTGAGCCCAAGTTTGTCTCTAGCATAAAATAAATTTAATTTTAAATACATTAGTGAAGAGGGGGAACAGAGGGACAGAGCAGAGATGGGGTAACATTTAGGGGTGTGGTGCAGCAGTACTGTGCGTCTGCCTGACATGCCTAGTCCATCTCCTCAGCTGTCTTGTGCGTCACATCAGCCTTCAATCTTTTCCTCCCTCCACAATTCTCCTCAATCCTCTCTCTTTACAGTTTGGTTGCTGAGGGCAGCGGGTTGCTCAGGGCAGCTGTTGGCACGGCAATTCAGGAAGGCAGCCTCAGGGTTCCTTTGCCCAGCAGGAACTGCAGAACGCGGTCAACCAACAGGGCAGCGACAAAGTCAACCACCAGGACCTGGGCGATGACTAGCTTGAACTGCAGGGCAGAAAACACATAAAAGGTTATAATAATTTATTCGTCCTTTTGTGCTGGTTTCCCAGAACAGATCAAGCCTATTCCTGGACTTAAAAGGAGAACTTGAAAACATATTATTATAAACTTAGTTAATTCATTATAAAGATTCATACATGCTTATAACAAGTTATAAAGCAATACATCAAAACAATCACACAAAATGTGTGTGAAAGTACAGATGTTGGATCTTGATTTGACCCGTTTCATTGCAGGAGGAAAATAATCCTGCAGGAGTTGAATGTTTGAAGAAATATGTAGAATCGCCGCCAGGGGGCAGCTGGAAGCGGTGTTTCTATACAATGCAATAGCGTACCTACAATGTACCTTGGACTGCAAGGCCAATGTGTGCCAGTTCAAGTAGCATACGCAGGCTACAGCGCGTCTCGTGTGAATTCTTATGTGGATTATAAAACATTGACATATTTGTAGGGGGTATATGTATTTTTCGTTAGGGAAAATCATTTTATTTTTTAATCAATTGTTTTATTATATGTTCAAGGCAAGAAATAGGCAGAATCAATCATTGGTGGCCTCAGTGCCTGTGTGGTCCAGCATCTACAGCCACTGACCCCGGGACATATATACCAGAGTTGGCATTGGTTCAAATCCATCCCACTTCCCTATGACAACCCCACAATCTTTCCAACACTGTTCTCTCGCTTCAATAAAAGCAAAACAAATACAAAAGGAATGGGATTGCCCCACCTTTAAGAAATAATAAATCATTGGACAAATAACAATTCGATTGTGAGCACAAGTCCAACATAAAAATGATAAGTAATACAAGGTATGCTCAATTGATTCATAGAACATGCACAGACCTAGCAAGCAACAATAGACTGGGAAACAAGCAGTAGACTACTATGGGTTTTCACACCTTTCAATATGTGACAATGAATAGGCTAACGGGTAGCCAACAGAACATGGACAAATATAGCCCCACTGGTCTGAAAAACTTGACCGCCCCCGCAAGGAGAAAAAGAGAACTGTGGCTTTTCAGTGAACATAAGTACTATAAATCACGAGGCTCATTTTAATTCCCTAATGAGCAGGACATTTTTCCCGGGACAAAAGAGTGATCAAATTAAGACCCGACATCTGTATAATATATGCTGACCTCTGTTGGTATATCTACAAGAGCAAACTGCTCGTTGAATTCAGGCGAGGACCCTGAGAGAAGGCCCACGATGGCCAGACCTGACAGGGCAATACTCCACAGCAGCGGTTTGTTCTCTCTCAGAGACTCCATGAAAGGATGACCCTAGAAAAACACACAGTATTAGTGGAATACACGTGTATTATTCAACGATGGCTAGGATAATTACTGAAGAGTCTATTCATTGCATAGAAAATGGGCCACATTTTCAATTAGGTATCCCCTATGTAGGCTTAATGAAGCCTTCGTAAGACCTACATTAGAAGCCTCACAAATCTTTTATATGCAAAGAAAGGCCTTATAAAGGGATCATGAAGGCTTCATTACACCTAAGATATGGAGGAGGAAGAGCAGTACCTTGTAGTTAATGGCAAAGGTAGCCATCTGCATGGCCATAGACATTATGTACACAGTGCTGTTGATGAGACTGGGCTCAAACTCTTTGTACAGGTCCGCAAACCTCTCCGCCCTAAAAGGTAAAAGGACAACAGACAGAGGATTAAGAGAGGGGATACTTGGACAGGTTGGAAACAAGATCATGTCAATTATTGTAAGGTGAACATGTATGGTTAATACTGTGTGGGAGCAAATACAGTATCAGCAAGTTTGTAGGTATCTATAGTGTGTGTGCGTGTGTGTGTGTGTGTGTGTGTGTGCGTGTGTGTGTGCGCGTGTGTGTGTGCGTGTGTGTGTGTATGCATGTATGTATGTGTACCTTGGAGGACTTCTGCTCTGTGCTCCTTTGTACAGGTATACCAGACTACAGAAGTGAACAGCAAACTGCAGCAGCACTGTCAGAACAGTGTACAGGTTGAAGATGTTAGGTAAGGGCCGCTCTTTAGACAGAGTCTTCAGGGGCTGGACAGGACAAGAGAAAATAGGATGAAAACTTCAAAAGGGAGCTTTCACATATCCCCTGTATGATCCGTTTCCTGGAGCGTTTGGTGCCCTGAGCCGCACTGTAAAAGCATGTCTGACACAAAAATTAATCCTGGCTAAAACGTATCCTGGACCTGCGTTTGTAGCGGGTCCAAGATCCAGGACCAGAGTATCAGGAGTCGCGTGGAACCTTTTGCCTGTTGTAAACTAGCTAGCTCGCTAACGTCATGTAGAATGTGTGTCTTACTAATCGCACCCTGAAACAGTTATTTTCAGGTCTGGTGAAAGCAAAACTGATTTTGTAGAATTCTCACAAACACTCCAGGAAAACGGACCAGGGCACCAAATTTCATGTGAAAACCCCCTAAGTTGAGTTAAAGGCTTAACTTGAAACTACACCTATTAGCACTAGGGCTACATAATAATATGGATTCCTACCAATCCCGACTACAGTACATGCATGTCATACATGTAGTAAGTACACACTGGTTCTTTCTCAATACTCTTTCCTCGATTCCTAATGTCCTTTTCTCCTAAAAAAAACATCTGCGGGAACTGAGGAGAGGATTCAAGGAAAATTAACGCTTCCCTCTGACGTTTTGAGGAGGCAGGGAAGGAGGCAGGAAGGAGAGGACACAAGGAACTGAAGGAGGAAAAACTATCAAGGGAAAGCACTACCGTGTTTTTCCCTCCATGTGACCTCTCACCTTTGACCTGGAGATGAAGAGGAAGCAGCCGGCCAATAGCAGGCCCTGTAGGGTGGCCTGGAAGTCACTGAACTTGACCCCCTCCAGGTAGAGAACAGACTGGCTGTAGGCCAGCACCAGGGCGTTCAGCGCCAGGATCTTAAACATCTGTAGTGTGGTCACCAGCGTACAGCGGCCCTGCTTTATCACGTGGCAGACTGGGGAGGAGGAGAGATGATGAGATGATAATCATGTAGTGAGAGAGCGAGAAAGTGAGTGAGAAAGAGAGACAGTGAGTGAGAGAGAGAGACAGTGAGTGAGAAAGAGAGACAGTGAGTGAGAGAGCGAGCGAGACAGTGAGTGAGTGAGTGAGTGAGTGAGTGAGTGAGTGAGTGAGTGAGTGAGTGTTTGTGTTCATTTGTGTTTGTATACGGTGTGGGTGTAAAAAATGTGTGTTGATTATGTGTGTGTTCCTCACTGCACTGTATGGAGGACAATTTGGAGGTGAAGGGGGCAGCAATGGAGGCATCTCCCAGTTTCACTACTTGTATCTGATCTTCTTCCAGCTCCCTTAAGACTTGACTAATCCTCTCCTACAACAAAATAAACACCAAATGGTTAACAGCACGCACACACACCCCTCCCTCCCTACACCCCAACACACACACACCCCTCGCTCCCTACACCCCAACACACACACCCCCCCCCCTACACCCCAACACACACACCCCTCCTCCCTCCCTACACCCCAACACACACACACACACACACACCTTCTGCGCGGCTAGCTGCTCCTCTCTCTGGGCCATGACCCTCTGCCTGGCTGCCCTGGAGGTCAGTTTGACCCCTGAGCTGGTGACCGGAGGAAGGGAGGGTCTGGAGTCGGCTGCTGGGGTCTCCTTCTCTCGGCCCCTCTTCCTCCTCTCAGGCATACGCTCTGGGGCGTTCGCCAACAGAGCCACACCTGATGGGGGGAAAGGGGGAGGGAAGGTTGAGAGGGTAGGGGGAGAGAGACAGAATGGACACAAAATTATTCCCATATAGTGACATTGTTTATGATAAGAGGATGGCATACATTTTCCTACTGAGACAATAAAGGTTGAATTGAAGGTGTCATGGTCTAAGACAGGTGTGTGCGTTAACGTCGCGGAATATTGTGCACAGCTTTGAGTGACATGTCGAGTGACCTCACCGATATGGGCGTGTTTGAGTGCTCCGACGTCATTGGTCCCGTCTCCGCACATCAACGTTGTATAGCCCAATCCTTTAAGACTAGTGATTACAAACTCCTGGAACACAATAACAATACACACAGTTAGCACAAAACGACACAGCATAAAACTAGCCTCAAAATGTACCGGCAGTTCTTGAGTGTGTTGGTTGTACACCGAGTGTACAAAACACGAAGAACATCTTCCTAATGTTGAGTTGCCCTCAGAAAAGCTTCAATTCATCAGGGCATGGACTCGAAAGCGTTCCACAGGGACGCTGGCCCCTGTTGACTCCAATGCTTCCCAAAGTTATGACAAGTTAGCTGGATGTCCTTTGGACGGTGGACCATTCTTGATACACCCAGGAAACTGTTGAGCGTGAAAACCCCAGCAGCGTTGCAGTTCTTGACACAAACCAGTGTGTCTGGCACCTACTACCATACCCTGTTCAAAGGCACTTCAATCTTTTGTCTTGCCCATTCACCCTCTGAATGGCACACATACACAATCCATGTCTCAATTGTCTCAAGACTTAAAAATCCTTCTTTAACCCGTCCCCTCCCCTTCATCTACACTGATTGTAGTGGATTTAACAAGTGACATCAATAAGGGATCATAGATTTCACCTGGATTCACCTGGTCAGTCTATGTCATGGAAATAGCAGGTGTTCATCATGTTTTGTACAATCAGAGTAACTGTAGCCTACTTTTAATTATCTAATAAATGAATTCATTCATTACAACAACCAAGACAGAATTGACCATAGCGCACTACTTTTGACCAGGGCCCATAGTGCACTACTTTTGTCAAAAGTAGTGCACTAGGAAAAATAATAGGGTGCCATTTCTGACCCAGATAACGTCTACAAGGAGGCAAGAAGACTGACCTTCTGTTTAGGGCTGACCCGTGCGAACACACGGACATGGGGCAGGAGGGCGTGGAGCAGCTGCGTGTCACTGGTCAGTCTGGTTAGCCCCTCCCCCGTCACACACAGATCATACTGATCGACCAATGAGGGGACGCACGGCGGGGGCAGCGGAACACACACACTGCCGTCTATAGACTCCCACCGCCACTCACCTGGAAGGAACAACGCCACAAGTGACCGTATTATAGAGCATTCTTAAAACAGCGACATGTTACACCTGGGTTAAATACATGCATATTATTTCAAATAGCCTCAAGGTGCGCTTGATTTGGTTTGCATTTTATTCCATTATACTGGGGCGAAGGAGATCAAGTGCAGCTCAAGTATAATACATATGCATTTGACCTAGGTCTACAACACATGCGCTGTCCGCTATAGATCCCTTCATTACAACAATCATAGTCTGTAGATTAGTCTAGTACAGAGCCCTCCAACCATGTTCGTGGAGAGCTACCGTCCTGTCTGTTTTCGCTCCAACCCCAGTTGTAACTAACCTGATTTCAGTTTATCAACCAGCTAATTATTAGAATCAGGTGCACTAGATTAGGGTTGGAGCAAAAACCTACAGGACGGTTTTCGGATCAAGCATAAACTGGCTCTTAGTGTGCCCTACCCTGGTTGGGTCTGGCCTGCAGTACGAGTGTGTGTTCCTTCTGGATGAAGTGGAGCTCTCTGGCCACGTGGCACGCTGTCAGAGGGTTGTCACCTGTTATCATCACCACCTGAAGGAGAGATGGAGGAGAGGAGGGTTATGTGTGTGTGGTGTGTGTGTGTGTGCGTGCATGGATGTGCCTGATATTACTGTGATAATTGTAATCGGAACAGAATCCTTATCAGTATCGGTGTGTGTGTGTGTGTGTGTGTGTGTCTTTTCCTGCTAATGAGCCTGTGCGAATGTGTGTGAGCGTGCGTGTGTATTCTGAGAGCGCCTCCTCACATGATGCGATGCCTCCTGGATCTCTTTGATGACAGCTTTGCTGTCGGTCTTCAGGGGACACGAGACGACCATGAAGCCGGCAAACTGCAGGTGACACTCCAGAGCATCTCGAGTCACCTCCCGCACCTGTACAGACCGCCGCAAAGCACCCAGTCACACAAACAACCAACCCCTGCTGTAAAAGAGAGCCACTCTCATCTAGCCACTTGGCTGAGGTTCACGAAAGCCCTGTAGCTAACATGGTACTTTATCTCGAAGACCCAGAACTACCTCACCGTCTCTCTCGGCTGTGCGGCTGGGTTGTTGAGAGTATTGAAATAGCGTGCCACGCTAACTACGAGGCTTTCGGGAAACTCATCCCCTCACACAGAGCAGGACACGACAGATAGGCGAGTTAGACAGGACAAGTAGGTGAGTTAGACAGGACAAGTAGGTGAGTTAGACAGGACAAGTTGGTAATGGATCCAGAGCGCCTGGCACCGCCTATCAAACCACGCTCAAAGTCGCTCAGGTCACTCGTTTTGCCCATTCTAACGTTCAATCAAACAGTAACTAATGCCTCGATGCCCGTCTGCCTGCTTTATATAGCGATCCATTTTCGTGAACCGGGTGGTGTACCTAAAAAACATTTATTTTATTTCAAAATTATATTACTAACAACAACATATTTAATACATTTTAACCAAGTGATCCGTGGAATAAGTATTGAGCGTGTAATACAATGTAATATTATTCATCTACAACGTATGTTCTTAACCCTGGGCAACATGGGCCTGGGAGGCTCACAGAGTACTCCACAGTACTCCACAGTACTCCACCCAACTACCCATTTCTCAACTCAATACTTATTTTAATCCCCCAAAATGTAAATTCATTTATTTTTCTTCTTAAGTGCACTGTCATTTAAGCTTTAAAACAGCAACGTTTTCTCTCTGCCGCATTGGAAAATGCACAGCCCCATGGAAAAATGTGTCGAGTTGCAGGACATTAGCTTTGAAGCTGCAACAACAACAATAATCTCAGCCACATGACAAAATGTGCAGAATTGCAGGAAATTTGCTTGAAAACAAACATTTTCTCTCCAATGCCAAGAGGAGGGTCTTTCGGGGCCCGAGACTTGGTTCGTCCAGCCATGCACTGCCAAAGTCATAGTAAAACTCATTGTATGCTAGTTTTCTTTTATCTCACTTGAGTTGTGATCTGATTATGAGGGGGTCCCTGATGAATTTGCGATCACAAAAGGGATCCCTGGCTGCAAAAACTTTAAGAAAGATAGATAGGACAAGTAGGTGAGTTAGACAGGACAGGCAGAGTTACCTGTTGGTGGCTGAGGTGTCCGATCTCTCTGTAGCCCAAAGCCAGAACCCTGGCCCCTTCTCGGGACATCTCCCTGTGCACCTGGTCATAGCTGGCTGGGCACTCTGAGAACTACAGAAACAAACAAACGGTTAGAACAACGGTAATGGCTGCAGCAATGACGTATTCACTCAACACTGTGATTGTGTACTTGTATGTGAAGTGTAGTACAGTAGACATATATTATAGTAGACATGTATGTTATTGACCATAAAAAAAAATATATTAAATGATACATTCAAATGTCAGTGTTCTATTTTCATTCTATGATATTGACCATGTCCCTGAGCGTCTCTGGAGCTCCTTTGACAGTGGAGACATAGCAGAGGTCAGTGGAGCCCAGTTTCTCATAGGAGGCCAGGACAGACATCCTCTTCAGAGCACTGGCAAAGTGGAACCGCTGGTGGATCTTCAGGCCTGGGGTCTTTATACCGCGAGCAAACACCTTTTCATCTACACCACACAGAGAGGGACAGAAGGGTAGATATGATGCAAACACATAGACACACACTTTCACTACTGGTGTACAAAGAGGAGACAGAGCAAAAATCCTGAGGTACACGGGAGTGTGCACACACACACACACACTACCTTTAGTGAGGGTCCAGTCAGCAGCAGTGAGCATGGCCTTCTCCAGAGGGTCGCCTACCAGCTGTCCGTCGTCAAGGGTAACCAGTGAGTGACACGTAGCGATCACCCGATGCGTTTCCACTGGGATCTCTGACACGGGAATCACTTCTTTCCCTTCTCTGGAGAAGTTTAGAAAACGTTTACAAGCAAACAAATGTAAAAATGTACTTCATATTCTTCCAAAGATTTTAATATGATGAAATAATGCTAAAAACATGTCTGTTGCTCTTTACGTGTCACTCCTCAATATGACAAGATTCACAGTATGACACCAGCGCATAAGGGCATTGGTAGACACTTTACTTAACCCAGACCGTTACGATGCCGTTAAGAAGCCTTTAAAACGTCTTAATATTATCAGGTCCAGTCAATCTTTGGAAAAAATTGCAACAAAGAAATGTATCACACTGAAAAATCGAAAAGAGAGTGTACCTGAGGCCTGCGACCCCCCGCACCACCAGATGGTCGCTGGTCAAGGTGCCCGTCTTGTCAAAGCAGCACACCTCCACCTTGCCTGCAAACGGGATCCTGAAGGGCTCAGTGCAGAACACATCTAGGAAAGGGAGAAGGAATAAAGGGCTGAGTCAAATAGCAGACCAGCGAGGAGGACTAGCATCATTAAGTACTACAAACATTACTATTCCACTTCCAGAACCACTTTCACAACAGACACATCCACATAACACCCCAACACACACACACACACACACACACACACTCTCTGTTGACTCACAGAGCTTGGCCAGAGCGATGAGGGATGTGTTGACTGCCAGAGACAATTCTATAGGGAGCTCAGGTGGAACCACGGAGGTCAGGATGAGAGTACACTCCAGGAACAACTTATACCGGTTCCTGCTAGGGTCCTTAGTTCCTGCAGCGGAGAGAACGCACAGAGACAGTTACACAACTAGAAGTAGTAGTTACTCACACAGAGACAGTTACACAACTAGAAGTAGTAGTTACTCACACAGAGAGAGTTACACAACTAGAAGTAGTAGTTACTCACACAGAGACAGTTACACAACTAGAAGTAGTAGTTACTCACACAGAGACAGTTACACAACTAGAAGTAGTAGTTACTCACACAGAGACAGTTACACAACTAGAAGTAGTAGTTACTCACACAGAGACAGTTACACAACTAGAAGTAGTAGTTACCCACACAGAGACAGTTACACAACTAGAAGTAGTAGTTACCCACACAGAGACAGTTACACAACTAGAAGTAGTAGTTACTCACACAGAGACAGTTACACAACTAGAAGTAGTAGTTACTCACACAGAGACAGTTACACAACTAGAAGTAGTAGTTACTCACACAGAGACAGTTACACAACTAGAAGTAGTAGTTACTCACACAGAGACAGTTACACAACTAGAAGTAGTAGTTACTCACACAGAGACAGTTACACAACTAGAAGTAGTAGTTACTCACACAGAGACAGTTACACAACTAGAAGTAGTAGTTACTCACACAGAGACAGTTACACAACTAGAAGTAGTAGTTACTCACACAGAGACAGTTACACAACTAGAAGTAGTAGTTACTCACACAGAGAGAGTTACACAACTAGAAGTAGTTGTTACTCACACAGAGAGAGTTACACAACTAGAAGTAGTTGTTACTCACACAGAGAGAGTTACACAACTAGAAGTAGTAGTTACTCACACAGAGAAAGCTATGCAGTATGTTCATTTATAAAATGTTTGCACACTGGATAAAAGCATCTGCTAAATGGCATATATTGTTATTATTATTAATAATATATACAGTTATACTGCATGTAGTCAGGAAAAATCTGCTGCTCTCTCCTGACCTCAGGGCCTATTTCAACAACTTGTTTTTTTTTCTTCTCCATTTTAGTCATTTTTAGCAGACGCTCTTATCCAGAGCGACTTACAGTAGTGAATGCATACATTACATACATTTAAATTCATTTCATACATATTTTTTTTTTTCCCGTACTGCCCCCTGTGGGAATCGAACCCACAACCCTGGCGTTGCAAACACCATGCTCTACCAACTGAGCCACAGGGAGGCTGTTTTCTTACGTTTTATAAAAGGGAGGAATTTGTGTTTTAGTCATGTTTTTTTTAGTATGAATAGGATCCTTTGGCAAGACTGTCAAAATGTTCATACATGTCTTAGTGAGTAAAAGAATATCGCCTTAAATTCTGTCTTGGCTAATAAACTACAGCCTAGATATAAACAAACTGTATAATGGAGAAATGTTCTAAGTAGGACCAACTGTACTTCTGCCTCTGCATTGCTTGTTCCATGTGGTTTTAGACTGGGTATCTGTGAAGAACTTTGTGACAACCGCTGACGTAAAAAACGCTTTATAAAATACGTTTGAGCGATTGATTTGCGTTGTTCACTGGATTACTCACCTTCCACCCACACATATCCAGCAGCAGCGATGGCGAACACCAGGAGGAAGAGGATGAAGATGAATGTTTCTAAGTTGTTGGCTGTCACCCTCTTCACTCCAAACAAGATGGTCCTCAGCAGTTTACCCTGTAGACAGGCATGGTCAACAACACCAGGGTTGTGTTCATTAGTGAACACCGTAGCAAAACGTTTTGCAACAGAAAATGAAAACAAGCGGTTCTTATTGGACAAGTTCGGTAGTCAAGAGCAGCAGCCCCTCACCTGAGAGGTATAGAATCCGGTTCTCAACACATAAGCCACACAGCCATTGTCCACAGCTGCAGAAAAATGTAAAAGAAGAAAAACAAACTATTATGATTTGCTCTAAGTAAGACAAGATAGATACAATCACTGAGGGCAGATTCAATCCATCTATTCTGAGGCCGAGGGAGATGACAAAATGTATCTAAAATGTTGATTTTTTTATATTAATAAGTGATAACAAAATTTAGATTGAAAGCGCAATACAATTAGAATTGTTAACTCAAAGTGAGAAAAACAATGCTGGACGTTTCTGCCTTACGACAAGTGAATAATATACTGCATAGTAGGTAGGAACTGACGTTTGAGTCCTACAGTGGCACGGAGCGGGGGGCTGTGCTGCACCACCTTGGTCCCACCAGAGATTATGTGGAGGCGGGCATCACCCTGAAGGTCAAGTACCCTCTCTGGGTCCAGATCCTCCACTGGCTCCTAAACACACAACATGGTGGAACTTCAAGTTAAAACACTACTTTTAAGGATTAATGGAGCCTATGATTTCTAAGTTTATGATTTTGATCAATTGTGAAGCATCTATGATAATCTATCCTTATGAAGTATTTGTGAATGATCTATAGTAACATTCCCATTGTGTTGGCAATCTACAGTGATCATCATTGAGATGTTTCTACAACTTAATTGGAGTCAATTGATTGGACATGATTTGGAAAGGCACACACCTGTCTATATAAAGGTCCCACCGTTGACAGTGCATGTCAGAGAAAAAAACCAAGCCATGTGGTCGAAGGAATTGTCCGTAGACCTCCGAGACAGGATTGTGTCGAGGCACCGATTTGGAGAAGGGTACCAAAACGTTTCTGCAGCATTGAAGGACCCCAAGAACACAGTGGCCTCCATCATTCTTAAATGGAAGACGTTTGTAACCACCAAGACTCGTCCTAGAGCCGGCCACACTGAGCAATTGTGGTAGAATGGCCTTGGTAAGGAAGGTGACCAAGAACCCGATGGTCACTCTGACAGAGCTCCAGAGTTCCTCTATGGAGATGGGAGAAACTGAAACGTCACGTCTGAAGGAAACCTGGCACCATCCCTACGGTGAAGCATGGTGGTGGCAGCATCATGCTATGGGGATGTTTTTCAGCGGCATGGACTGGGAGACTAGTCAGGATCGAGAGAAAGATGAACGGAGCAAAGTACAGAGAGATCCTTGATGAAAACCTGCTCCAGAGCGCTCAGGACCTCAGACTGGGGTGAAGGTTCACCTTCCAACAGGACAACGATTCCAAGCACACTGCCAAGACAACGCAGGAGTGGCTTCGGGACAAGTCTCTGAATGTCGTTGAGTGGCTCAGCAAGAGCCCGGCTCGAACCCAATCGAACATCTCTGGAGAGACCTGAAAATAGATAGCTGTGCAGCAACGCTCCCCATTCAACCTGACAGAGCTTGAGAGGATCAGCAGAGAAGAATGGGAAAAAATCCCCAAATACAGGTGTGCCAAGCTTGTAGTATCATACCCAAGAAGACTCGATGCTGTAATCGCTGCCAAAAGGTGCTTCAACAAAGTACTGAGTAAAGGGTCTGAATACTTATGCAAATGGTATATTCAATTTTAGAATGAGGCTGTAACACAACAAAGTGTGGAAAAAGAAAAGTGGTCTGAATACTTTCCGAAGGCACTGTATATTGTCCAGATAGACTGCATTGTTTTGCATGGTTGTTAACTAGTCTAGTATAGGCCAGACTTCTCGTCTGTCTGACCTTCATCTGAGGAACTGACTCTCCAGTCAGCATGGCCTCGTCCACGATGCAGCGCCCTCTTAGCAGCAGCACGTCACATGGAACCAAGTTCTCCTGGGGCGAGCGGCCTGTGGGGGAAGAGAAAGACATATATACTGTGCCAAACCAAGAGAATTAGAATGATGTTCATTGACTACAGCTCAGAGTTCAGCACCATAGAAGCTCATCACTAAGCTAAGGTCCCTAGACTACACCTACCACTGCAAGTGGAATACTGGATCCTGCACTTCCTGACGGGCCGCCCCCAGGTGGTGAGGGTAAGCGACAACATATCTGCCACGCTGACCCTCAACATGGGGGCCCCTCAGGGGTGCATGCTTAGTCCCCTCATGTATTGCCTGTTCACCCATTAAGTTTGCCGACAACACAACGGTGGTATGCTTGATCACCGACGATGATGAGACGGACTACAGGGAGGTTAGAGACCTGGTAGTGTGGTGCCAGGACAACAATCTCTCCGTCAACGTCAGTAAGACAAAAGGAGTGGACTACAGGAAACGGAGGGCCAAGCACGCCCCCATTCACATCGATGAGGCTGTAGTAGAGCGTGTCGAGAATTCCTCTCTGTCCACATCACTAAGGATCTATCATGGTCCAAACAACAACATAGTCGTGAAGAGGGCACGACAATGCCTCATTCCCCTCAGAAGGCTGAAAAGATTTGGCATGGGCCCTCAGATCCTCAAAAAGTTCTACAGCTGCACAATCGAGAGCATCTTGACTGGCTGGATCACTGCTTGGTATGGCAACTGCTTGGCATCAGACTGCAAGGCTCTACAGAGGGTAGTGCGTATGTCCCAATACATCACTGGGGCCAAGCTCCCTGCCATCCAGGACCTCTATACCAGGCGTTGTCAGAGGAAGGCCCAAAAAAATGGTCAAAGATTTAAGCCATAGACTGTTCTCTCTGCAACCGCACAGCAAGCGGTACCAATTCACCACGTCTATAAATAACAGGACCCTGGACTGCTTCTACTCCCAAACCATGACTTCTGAACAAGACTGTTACAGCTAATCAAATGGCTAGCCGGACTACCTGCATTGACCCTTTTTTGCACTAACTCTACGCACACAAACACTGGACTCTACCCACACACATACCCACAACATATGCCCAAACACACATACTTCAAACTCAAATACACTACCGGTCAAAAGTTTTAGAACAATTACTTTCTTTATTTTTACATGTTTCTACAATGTAGAATAATAGTGAAGACATAGAAACTATGAAATAACATATATGGGATCATGTGGTAACCAAAAAAGTATATTTTATATTCTTCAAAGTAGCCACCCTTTGCCTTGATGACAGCTTTGCGCACTCTTGGCATTCTCTCAGCCAGCTTCACCTGGAATGCTTTTCCAAAAAGCTCTTGAAGGAGTTCCCACGAATTCTGAGCACTTGTTGGCTGCTTTTCCTTCCCTCTGCGGTCCGACTCATCCCAAACCATCTCAATTTGGTTGAGGTCGGGGGATTGTGGAGGCCAGGTCATCTGATGCAGCACTCCATCACTCTCCTTCTTGGTAAAATATCCCTTACACAGCCTGGAGGTGTGTTGGGTCATTGTCCTGTTTAAAAACAAATGATAGTCCCACTAAGCCCAAACCAGATGGGATGGCGTATCGCTGCAGAATGCTGTGGTAGCCATGCTGGTTAAGTGTGCCTTGAATTCTAAATAAATCCCCAACAGTGTCACCAGCAAAGCACCCCCACGCCATCACACCTCCTCCTCCATGCTTTAAGGTGGGAAATACACAAGCGGAGATCATCTGTTCACCCATACCGCTTCTCACAAAGACACGGCGGTTGGAACCAAAAATCTCCAATTTGGACTCCAGACTAAAGGACAAATTTCCACTGTGTTTCTCGGCCCAAGCAAGTCTCTTCTTATTAGTGTCCTTTAGTAGTGGTTTCACTGCAGCAATTCGACCATGAAGGCCTTACTCACAGTCTCCTCTGAACAGTTGATGTTGAGATGTGTCTGTTACTTGAACTCTGTGAAGCATTTATTTGGGCTGTAATTTCTGAGGCTGGTGACTCTAATGAACTTATTCTCTGCAGCAGAGGTAATTCTGGGTCTTCCATTCCTGTGGTGGTCCTTGTAAGAGCCAGTATCATCATAGTGCTTGATGGTTATTGAGACCGCACTGGAAGAAACTTCCAAAGTTTTTGAAATGTTCCGTATTGACTAACCTTCAAGTCTTAAAGTAATAATGGACTGTTGTTTCTCTTTGCTTAATTGAGCTGTTCTTACCATATGGACCTGGTCTTTTACCAAATAGGGCTATCTTCTGTATACCCCCTCTAACTTGTCACAGCACAACTGATTGGCTCAAACGCATTAAGAAGGAAAGTCATTCCACAAAATAACTTTTAACAAGGCACACTTGTTAATTGAAATGCCTTCCAGGTGACTACCTCATGAAGCTGTTTGAGAGAATGCCAAGAGCGTGCAAAGCTGTCATCAAAGCAAAGGGTGGCTATTTGAAGAATGTCAAATATATTTTGACTTGTTTAACAGTTTTTTGGTTACTACATGATTCCATATGTGTTATTTCATAGTTTTGATGTCTTCACTATTATTCTACAATGTAGAAAATAGTAAAAATAAAGAAAAAACCTTGAATGAGTAGGTGTTCTAAAACGTTTGACCGGTAGTGTGCGATACCGCTACTACTGTCTATTATCTATATTGTTGCCTAGTCACTTTACCCCTACTTACAGTACATTGGGAAAGTTTTCAGACCCCTTAACTTTTTCCACATTTTGTTACGTTACAGCCTTCTTCTAAAATGGATTACATTTTTTTTAAATCCTCTGAAGAGTTCTGACTATAAACTTGAAATATTGTTTATTATCAGGTATCCTATTGAAATATTGAGTGCCATAATCTAGTTTCTACACCAGAAGTTAATGGTTAAGGCACTGATAAGGGTGGAGAGATGTGGTTTAGTGAGGAAGGGGGCCGAGGTCGGGTAACATTAAGGGAGAAGGAACAGTTTATGGCCCGCAACACTTACTTTCTTGACTAGCAATGAAGATGTCATGTTTAGAGAGAAGGAGGACATCACCCAAATTGGGGGTATATACATACAGTTGAAGTCAGAAGTTTACATACACTTAGTTTGGAAACATTAAAACTAGTTTTTCAACCACTCCACAAATTTCTTGTTAACAAACTATAGTTTTTGGCAAGTCGGTTAGGACATCTACTTTGCGCATGACACAAGTAATTTTTCCAAAAAATGTTTACAGACTGATTATTTCAATTATAATTTACTGTATAACAATTCCAGTGGGTCAGAAGTTTACATACACTAAGTTGACTGTGTCTTTAAACAGCTTGGAAAATGTGATGAACGAAATAAAAGCTGAAATAAATCACTCTCTGCTATTATTTTTGACATTTCACATTCTTAAAATAAAGTGGTGATCCTAACTGACCAAAGACAGAGAATTTTTACTAGGATTAAACGTCAGGAATTGTGAAAAACTGAATTTAAATGTATTTGGCTAAGGTGTATGTGAACTTTGGCTAAGGTATATGTAAACTAGCGCTGTATGAACCAATGGTGAATCAACTTTGTTTAAGCTTTACTAATCATCCATGACTTTTACTAGGTTCATGTAGAACCTAACACCACATAATGACAAAGCGAAAACAGGTTTAGACATTTTTGCAAATGTATTAAAAATAAAAAAAAACAGAAATACCTTATTTACGTAAGTATTCAGACTCTTTGCTATGAGACTCGAAATTGAGTTCAGGTGAATTCTGTTTCCATTGATCCATTGAGATGTTTCTACAACTTGATTAGAGTCCACTTGTGGTAAATTCACTTGATTGGACATGATTTGGAAAGGCACACACCTGTTTATATAAGGTCCCACAGTTGACAGTGCATGTCAGAGCAAAAACCAAGTCATGAGGTCAAAGGAATTGTCCGTAGAGCTCCGAGACAGGAAGGGTACCAAAACATTGAAGGTCAGCAAGAACACAGTGGCCTCTATCATTCTTAAATGGAAGAAGTTTGGAACCACCAAGACTCTTCCCAGAGTTTGCCGCCCGGACAAACTGAGAAACAGGGCGAGAAGGGCCTTGGTCAGGAAGGTGACCAAGAACCCAATGGTCACTCTAAAGAACTCCAGAGTTCCTCTGTGGAGATGGGAGAACCTTCCAGAAGAACAACCATCTCTGCAGCACTCCACAAATCAGGCCTTTATGGTAGAGTGGTCAGACGGAAGCCACTCCTCAGTAAAGGCCAGATGACAGCCCACTTGGAGTTTGTCAAAAGGCAACTAAAAGACTCTCAGACCATGAGATACAATATTCTCTGGTCTGATGAAACCATGATTGAACTCTTTGAATGTCAAGCGTCACATCTGGAAAGAACCTGGCACCATCCCTACAGTGAAGCATGTCGGTGGCAGCATCATGCTGTGGGGATGTTTTTCAGCGGCAGGGACTGGGAAACTAGTCAGGATCGAGGGCAAGATGAACGGAGCAAAGTACAGAGAGATCCTTGATGAAAACATGCTCCAGAGCGCACAGAACCTCAGACTGGGGTGAAGGTTCACTTTCCAACAGGACAATGACCCGAAGCACACAGCCAAAACAAAGCAGGAGTGGCTTCGGGACAAGTCACTGAATGTCCTTGAGTGGCCCAGCCAAAGCCCGGACCTGTACCCGATCGAACATCTCTAGAGAGACCTGAAAATAGCTGTACAGCGACACTCCCCATCCAACCTGACAGAGCTTGAGAGGATCTGCAGAGAAGAATGGGAGAAACTCCCCTAATACAAGTGTGCCAAGCTTGTACCAAGAAGACTTGAGGCTGTAATCGCTGCCAAAGGTGCTTCAACAAAGTATTGCGTAAAGGGTCTGAATACTTATGTAAATGTGATTTCAGTTTTATATTATTTATAAATTAGCAAATAAATACAAAAAAAAACATTTTTGCTTTGTCATTATGGGGTATTGTGTGTAGATTGATTAGGGGAAAAAACTATTTTATCCATTTTAGAATAAATCTGTAACATAACAAAATATAGAAAAATTCAAGGGGTTTGAATACTTTCCGAATGCACTGTAGATGTACGGTACATAGCTACTTCAATTACCTAGTAACCCTGCACATCGACTTGGTACTGATACACATTTTATTTTGTACTCCCTATATATAGCCATGTTATTTTTATTCCTTATTCACTGTGTTTTCTTCCTCTTATCAATATTTATATTTTACAATTTTGTATCTTATCTTTAAGTCTGCATTGTTGGGGCCTCCCGAGTGGCGTAGCGGTCTAAGGTAACGCATCGCTGTGCTTGAGGCGTCACTACAGACCAGGGTTCGATCACAGGCTGTGTCACAGCCGGCTGTGACCGGGAGACCCATGAGGCTGCTCATGAGCTGACTTCGGTTGCCAGCTGGATGGTGTTTCCTCCAACATATTGGTGCGGCTGGCTTCCGGGTTAAGCGAGCAGTGTGTCAAGAAGCAGAGCGGCTTGGCAGGGTCGTGTTTTTGGAGGACGCATGACTCTCGACCTTCGCCTCTCCCAAGTCAGTAGGGGAGTTGCAGCGATGGGACAAGACTAACTACCAATTGGAAATCACAAAATTGGGGAGAAAAAAGGGGTAAAAGAACAAAAAATAATAATATATATATATTATTTATATATTTTTTATCTGCATTGTTGGAAAAGGACCTGTAAGTAAGAATTTCATTCTTAGTCGACACCTGTTGTCTACAAAGCATGTGAAAAATAAAACTTGATTTGATTTTAACTGGCTGTGGACAGAGGAAATAAGGAACTAAATTCTCCTGGGGTGAGCGTCCTGGGGGGGAAGACAAAGATATACGCACACTGTGTCAAACTGGCTGGGGCTCCATCTCAATTAGGCTCTCCACGATTCCTCACATCTCATCTCCTCAACAGTATTCGAGGACAAAGTCCAAGGTCCCTCCCCTTTTTCTCCAATGTATTTTAAAAAAGAGGCGAGGATATAAGATGCGTGAAATTGAGGAAAGATGATTTGAGAAAGTGCCTGGTTCTAGATGAAGGAAATACTCCTGAACGGGAAGGGTTAACAGACAGGAACCTTACCTATTGAGACAATGTCCCCGGGGACTAGTTCATCACTTGACACAGGCCTCCACTTCCTGTTGCGGTAAACCTGTTGGGAAACATGGGCACAAACGTGTAAATATCAGGGGCCTGTTCAGTAGGGAGAAAGCTTTTTTTTGACACCGAGTAGAACAGGGAGGTACTAGCTACACTTGTTCAATAATAAGAACACAGAAAGATGTTCATTTTCCGTTTCAAAACATTTTCCACAGCGTGCCCTACTGAACACAACACGGACAGATCTATATAAATCCAGATCAAATCGATAATTTGGTTAATGCAGCATTTCCAAAACTAGGGGTCACAAAACTCCTACAGGGGCGGCAGGTAGCCTGGCGGGTTAGGAGCGTGGGGCCAGTAACCCAAAGGTTGAAACCGAAAGGTTGCTGGATCGAAACCCAGAGCTGACAAGGTAAAAATCTGTCGTTCCACCCCTGATCAAGGCAGTTAACTCACTGTTCCCCAGGGCCCCAATGACGTGGATGTCGATAAAGCCAGCCCCCCCGCACCTCTCTGATTCAGAGGGGTTGGGTTAAATGCGGAAGACACATTTCAGTTGAATGCTTTCAGTTGTACAACTGACTAGGTATCCCCCCTTTCTATTTCCACCAATCGTAGCTCTAACTTTGGAACGACATAAGCTATACGCTATTTATTATGACCCTATTCCTGCCAGCTAAGACTCTCAGCAAAAAGTATGTGTCTTCTGTTTCCCTCTACCACGCACACAAGCACAATTCTTTAGAACAGAGTAGACAGAACCAGGCACCAAATCAGACTGGGGGGAAAAGAATAGCATAATTGAAAGCAATGATGGTGTTCCTTTCTACACAGAAGATCATACACAATTATCGGCCGATGATTTTCTGAACTTCCCAATACGTTTCTGATGCATTTCAGTCACTTCAAACCATACTTCCTTCTGATTGAAGTACTGCAATACTGATTTGCCATAGACACAAATAAATAAATAAAGATTGGCTGTTGATTACATTACTTTTTTTTCTTCTTTTTAACACATGGTGGGGTCGCAAAACATTTTTGATAATGAAATTGGGCCTTAGACCAACAAACAAAATTGGGAACCCCTGGGTAAATGAGTCTGATGCTAGTATATAGTGGGAGTCAGGGCCTTCATTCTACAACTACAATAACAAGGCTCTGGGGAGAATTTGATGATCTGCACTTGAGCAAGAACATGCGCCTTTGCTTGTATCGTATCATCAAACATCAAAACGACATGATCATTCGGATAAAGAAACAGTAGTTCACCTGGATCATGTACGGTTTGTTCCCCATGCGTCGTATCTCAGACATGTTCCTCATCTGCTGTTGTACCAGAGAGGCTTCGAAGGCCACCAGCATGAAGAGAGTGAACACGCTGTAGTACCAGTACTCATCCAGACACCACAGACCCACACAGAACACCTGAGGAGGGGGGGAGAGAGAGCATCCATCTGTACAAATGTTGAGCCAAGCGGTACTGTGCTGGCCTGGTTGATGCATCGGCCATCCACCATAGTTGCTAGAACGGTACTGGAAAGGACCATGTGAAAAGAAAATATCAGAGCTAGTGCAGTACGTTTCAGGTCAGCAAGATAGTATGAAAAGGGTATTAACTATTGAGTCAATTCTATCCCCACCATGCCCTTAAAGAGATCAATATAGAAAATGAAAGAAAGAGACTAGAGAGGGATTTTACTACGTGTCACATTACTACTTGACAAAACAACACGCAAATACGCGCGCGCGCGCACACACACACACACACACACACACACACACACCTGGAAGACAAAGAAGGGAGCGGTGGCTCTCTCCCTGAAGAGCTCCAAGAAGTCCGGCACCACCATCTCAGCGCAGTTGGTCCCATAGCGCTTCTCGGCGGCATGCAGGTCTGTCTCCTCCTGGTAGCCTCGCCAGGCCTGGAAGAAGCCCATTGGCTGTCGGACGGGGAACGACACGGGGAGGAAACACTTCCTCTCCTTACTGTCGAAGATGTAGCAGATCTTCTGGAACTCAAAGGAAAGGATTCCCTCGCCGTTCTCATCCTGAAGAGAGAGCAGGAGAGAGAGAGAGAGATAGAGAGCGAGTGAGTACATGAATTAAAACACACACACACAAAAAATATGCCATCCAAAAAGCAGTATAACTGACTAGCATAGAGATGTTAAGAGAGGACCATTCTGACACCATGCATTTCCCACAAGTTTTAACCAGTATACCTGAGTCATGTTCAGCACGGCACACCGTAGCAAAACGTTTTGCAACAGTTACAAATGTTTTCTCCCCATTGAGCACAACCATTGTTTAAGTAAACAAGGTGTAGGACAGGGGAACAAGGCAAACTCACCCATTCTCTCTGCAGTGGTACCAGCTCAGCAGAACCATTGTTGGGGGTGGGTATAACCTTAGCCAGGGTGGCCTTGTCTGGGTCTGGCTCCTGTTAATACACATCGATTCACAGCATGTGAGCAATTCACATACTCAATCTGACAGACACAGCCATATAATCAGGTCAAAACTTTCTGAACAAGTAACACAAATACATCACACATCATTTGAAAATGTCCTTGTGTAAAGCATAAAATAATGCTGACTAGAGTGATCACAAGTTAAATTGGGCAGTGTTGGTTCACAATCTCCAACACCTAATTCCAAAACAACCGCAGACGATCCATCCACTTTACCTTGGCGCAGGTGAGCCAACAGTGCGCGTGCACGGACCAATAACCGGAGAGCGCTGTGAGGACGTGAGCGATCCCGATGGCGGCGAGAGCTAGTAGGCCTGCTTCTGGGTACTCGGAAGTACCGTATACTACGAGCCACAAGTACAACCAGCCAGGGTACAGCACGGCTATAAAAGGTAGAACCGTGCCGTGAAATAGCCGGGGCCTGCGCCGGTACATCGACACCGAGCTAACGTTCTCGTCGTCAGTCTCGGCGCTGTCATGCTGGCTGTGGTTGTTCATAGAGGGGGCCATTTGCAGGTCCCCCGATCCCGGAATCCCGTCCCCCGCAACCACATTCCCCGGTTTCATATTCCCCTGTTTCGTAGCCCCGTTAATTTTCGTCCCTCTCTCTCCGGGCCCTCTCTTTCCTCCACCTCCCCCTAGTTATTAGTGTCTGTGGTAAGGCAGTTCAATCTAGTTGTTTTAGTCCGGTGTCAGGTCCAGTTTTCTGTATCGGCTCGTTCTCACACAGCTGCTTCCGCGTACGCAACCACGTAAGGACACGTAATGTACTTTTTGCTTGTCGTGTGGTTACTTCCTGCCGAGAGAGATGCCGATTTGATCACATTTGTTTGACATCAACTATCCTAAATCAAGTGCATCTTAAAAGGAACATTTTCAAAGCAATGGTTAACAACATAAAGGCTAAAATATCACAGGGCATTCGGTTGTTTCTCCTTTAAGAAATCGACGCTTTTGTACTCGTGCAGGAAATGTCAAAATCTGTGATTGACAACAACCCAGGACCAATGGGATAGAACAATGGCAGAATGCAAGCGGTTTCGAACAATCGAAATAGAGGAGGGTGTATGCGGTAGATATTCTGTGTATGGCTGTGAACACGTGTTTTATAACCTTTGATTCTCACTTTACTTTCTTTATAAACAAGCCGTCAAATTACCTCCATCGCAAACATGTGTCTTCAACGTTATGCATTTGATTCCATTTCATAGCTATCTATTTTAGTAAAAAAATCGACGTTATTAACTGTAGTCATTCACACCAATAAAATACAGTTGTGACTGCACCAGTATCTGTGTGTCAGAGACCTCTGAAGTCCAGAGATGGCTCAGATTCAAACTCCAATTCAAGCTATATAATGTCAAAATACGTTCGTTGATCACCAAATATGGAGTTCGCTAAGCAAATCTTCATTTACTCCCGGTATGTACTCCAAAAATGTCTAAATAAAAATTGACAAGCCACCGAAAAAAAATACCTCTTCTGCATTGCTAGAAGGGATTTATCCAATTTTTGTCAAATTATCGTCAGATCTCTTTTCATAACAGGTTAGGAAAGAGGATCCAATTGGAGATTGCAACATTATATTTATTATTGCTCCCATCTGTCACATGCACTTATGTTAGCTTTTTCAAAAGCTTTAAAACTGGTAACAAAGATGTTCAAAATAGTCAAAACTAATGTATAAACCAACGGACCACTTCAGCTACAATAAACTTCTCAATAATGTTATAGATTTTTGTTGTAATTGCTATAACTGTCATATGTTGTTGTTTATCTACCTTAGTTGAATGCACTGACTGTAAGTCGCTCTGTATAAGAGCACCTTCTGAATGACCAAATTGTAAATGTCAAAAACACTTGCAAAGCATGCTGGTTATTATCATAATGAGCTCCGCCCTCAAGTGCATATTTGGTGGATGCGGACCGGATCCAAATTTGAACGAATCATAGATGTTTAGGCTACGTTTCACAAGTTTTAACATCACAGTACAGTACAGTACTGTACAGTATGGTACGGTACAGGCTAGTAGAGTTTTGTTGTATCGAGTACAATAGAGCAGGGGTTTTCAAACTGGCGTCTGCAGCGGTACTGCAGGAGGTCCACATAAATCACATGACTCTGGGGAAGGAGATAAATGGCTTCATTGCCAAATCTCGAACTATCCTTTTAATAAGGAGGAAATGACAGTCATTGGAGCTAATTACAGGATTTTTCTGTATAGAACATTTTTAAGCAGGCCGTCTAAGAAGTGGTCATTTTCGGGATGAAAAAACGGGTTTCGTGTCAACTTAAACGACTAACCCCAGATACAAAGCATGCAGAAAAAATATTGAACTGTATATATATATATTTTTTTTATAATACCTTCTTTGAAAACTAACAATCAAATAAAGGCTAGACAGTCAGGTGGAATCTAAAAAAGACAGGCATTCAGGGAACATGCCCATAGATGTTTTTATAACGTTTGAGCAGAGGAACACAGCATTAGCCATGGCATAGAATTACAGAAAATCTGCTTTACAACAGCAACATTTTCTATATGCCGCCAAGATACCTTTCTAGCTAATAAACTATGTTAGAGTTTACACTTCCAATGAACTGTGGGGAGGTCAAAATAATGAAACTGTCTACCAAATCTATTCATTTTAAAATGTACGGTACAGTATAGTAGTTTAATTCAGTAGACCAGATTACAGTTCACTAGCGTTCTATTCAGTAAAACAGAGTACAGTTTAGTTCAGTACATTAGAGTAAAGTAGGGTACAATACAGTACTCTATACTTTACTTTTCTGTACGCTACTTTTCTTTACTGTACTGTAATGTACTTTACTGTGCTGTCAAAACTTGTGAAACATAGACGTCTATAATTGGTTCCGATTTGGTCCATGATTGGGCAAAATATAGGCTGGCCCGGACGTCTGTGGACGTTCAAATCAAGGCTGGTCCAGACCAGACCAAATCTGAACCAAACAAAGGTGTCTATATCAAGGCCGGTCCGGACTGCGCCATAAAAAAAAGAAACAAAGACGTCTAAAAGACTTTGCCGTCGGAAAATTCTTAGTAATCAAATTGTTTTTCTGACATTCATTCCTTCCACTATTATCATTGTCACAAAAGAGGACACACAGTCCATGATTGGACTTCACTGTAATTGTCTATGCATATCTCAGAAACTGTTCTGCATGTCTGTGTCATTCTCCAGGCAGGTTGCCATGGATATCACCACCAAGTATTGCCACAAGGAGATGGAGAGCTATGGGCAGCGTGTGGCCTCCCACCCATCAACATGGCAACAGCACTGTCAAGACCTGAAGATGAAGGTGGCACAGTGTACCTCTTCACAGTAAGCTGTTGTCTCTGACAATATCAGTTGGGCGTGTATAACTGTCTTAGCCTAAAATCCATAACCTATTTAGCTAACTTTCAACTCCTCGTACTCCGTGTCATTGCGTTGCATGATAAGGAGTGGAATGATAGCAGCAACAGACTGGTAGTGCCCAGGCTATAACTGACTGGCCTTGATGGTCATATTTAAACCCGTTACAGAGCAGAGTGGGCCCCCTCTCTGAGTCTGGTTCCTCTCTAGGTTTACTCCTATTTTGAAAGTTGGAAACGGGGGAGAGAGTAAGAAGGGTGGACATGTGGAATGAACTCTGGTCTCCAGTGGGGAACAGTATATGTGACTAGCCGGGAGCGTTAACACTAGACCACAGGCTTTGCACACGTTTTCTCCTAGGCCTAGACCCTATTCCTTCCACTGTGCTGCTGCTTGAGGGTCTAGGTTGGGTTACTATAAAGAACTGTTGGTGTGAAAATAATTCATATGCAAGAAGTCAAACCAGTGAGTACTGTACAGTGCTGATGTTGTGAAGTGTAGGATTGTGTTTTTCTTCAAGATCTTGTCGATCAATGTTTCTGCAGCCCTGTGATCCAGAAGATCCGGACAGACTGTTCAAAAGAGTTCACAGAGTTTGAACACTGCTTACTAGAGAACCAGAACTCACCTACCTCCTGTTCAGTACACGTAGCAAGCTTCCTCGGCTGTGCAGAGACAGTGGACCTTGCCGGAGTGGGTGAGTGTTCACTGATTGTAGATCAGTCTTCGGCTCGTTCATCACAGCCCTCAATTTCTTGTGATTATACTAACTTTTGACTGGTTCCCCTTGGCCCTGAGAGAGTGCTTTACATCAGTGTCTTTCCTCTTCGTCTTCAAGTACCCCCAAAAGTAAACACTAAAGAAATATCTTATTACCTGGCATAAACTGGGTCTTTCTGTCCTTAGTATTCATACATGTCCAGTGTCCGTACTCCGTACTGTATTTGTTTTACCAACTTGGGTTAACCCAGAACTAAAATCTTGCGCAATTTTGTAATTTATGTTTACGTAATCTGTTTCTGAGAGATTACCTTTTTGAATATTTGGTGTAGTAGTTGAAGTGAATATAATGCATCTCCTCTTTCAGCAGTGAACCCGGTTCCTCAGCCCTCTTAGGACCCACCAGTGACCATCATCCATCCCTCTCAGAGAAGATATCTCCTTCCTGCAACACTGACGCCGGACTGCTCTATCAATCATGGATAAATCAATGCCCATGTCATTTTGATAGCACCCTGACTTGGTACGTGGATAAAGTGGACTCTTGTCCATGGCTACTTTAGGATTTGTCAAGAGAACTCAAAATCCTAGACACTTACAAGTTGCTGGGACTGATTTCTGTCCGAGACTGTCAAGAATCAAGACGGGTTACTTGTTGAAGTTCTTTCATAACTCATCGACGCTACAGCTCTCTGAAATACAATGGGAATCAGAGGAGTCGTGTCCCCTGTATGTGAAAAGAATCACTCAGTGCGACTGACTATGCAGCAGGTTTTAGTGTGTAATACATATTTACAACACTGTGGTAACCTCAGGTAGCAGCATAAATGGTTTTCTTTGCCTCTCAAATGTATATTGAGAATGAATGTGTGTAACGGTGTTCGCTTTGTAACCTTACTCCGCAGCATATCTTTGCACAACTGCGTGATATATAAGTATCCCTTGTTTGCGGTGTGGTTGTCTCTTGATGTTATTTGGGGCGAATTTTATCATGAAACTCCTATATTTCAGTCCTATTACTCATCCAGTTTGGATACATGCTGTCTGATGTTATGGTGCTACACAAGGGTGCCCCTCTCTCCCTCCCACTCTCCTTTTCTTCAAGTTGGAGTGAGTCACGGTAGAATATTCAACTGTGGAATGTATATCTCTCCCACACATCTCTCCTTGGCTACTCACTTGCTGAGGGAAAGGAGGGAGCGCAGGAAGGATGGAAGGAGGGGAAGGGGCCAGGAGAGTTAGAATTTGAAGGAGCTGAGGAAAGGTGGAAGGAAGGAGAAGTAGAGGGGATGAAGGAGGAGGCTTTCCGCTGGAGGAAGGAACAGAGCCCAGGAAGGATGGAGGAGAAGGAGGGGGCTGTGGAGTTACAATCTGTGTGACCACAGAGACAGACAAGAGGGAGGGTGTTGAGTTATGTACCCTTTGACTACTAACCAGAACAGGCCCCCTTTTCTGCTTCACTTATTAAAGGCTGAGGGAGACGCAATCAAGTGGAGAGATTCTTCCTTAGAAATGTCAGTCTTCATCAACTTTGACACAAACAACGTGCAGAGGCTCTTTTCTACAATTACGTTATAGCTCCCTATCATACCTTACATACACTGAGTGTACAAAACATTAAGAACACATTCCTAATATTGAGTTTCAACACCTTGTACAGTCCATGCCCTGACATTTTGAGGCTGTCCTGAGGGCAAAAAGAGAGAGGGGGGGGGGGGGTGCAAGAGTTCCACAGAAATGCTGACTTGTGTTGACTCCAATGCTTCCCACAGTTATGTCAAGTTGTCTGGATGTCCTTTGGGTGGTGGACCATTGTTGATACACACAGGAAACTTGAGCATGGAAAAACCCAGCAGTGTTGCACAAACCGGTACATCTGGCACCTACTACCATACCCCGATCAAAGGCACTTCAATCTTACCCATTCACCCTCTGACGCAATCCATGTCTCAAGACTTAAACATCCTCCTTTAACCTGTCTCCTCCCCTTCATCTACACTGATTGAAGTGGCTTTAACAAGTGACATCAATAAGGGATCATAGCTTTCACCTGGATTCACCTGGTCAGTCTATGTCATGGAAAGAGCAGGTGTTCATGATGTTTTGTATACTCAATGTAGAAGGAGAAGCCTTGCATCATCAGTGTCACACATAATCAGAATAATGTGGGCATATTTAGTCGGACTCTGAATTGACAGGTTATATTGAAGAAATGCGACATTACACTCAAAAAAGCACACACTGGAAGAGGTCACAGAACAAAAACTTGAACAATATCTTTCAGACAAAATCTAAGATTAAGAATTTCTCATACCTTCCAGAGAAATGTATCACACAATAAATTATATCCACGTAAATACTATACTGTAAAAAATATATATCATCAGTCAATTATGAGAAATCATATAGGAAGTGGACTCCACAAAATGGTCCCAGTGTGGGTATAAGCTATAGGAAAATACTGTCATCAGTGCTATGTTCATAGTAATAATTATTTACATTTTGAAAGTGTGGCACACACAGCTCATGCTACAACATAAATACTTAACCATAAGAGTACAAAATATTGAACAACGTCTATTGTAAGGTGTTTTCGATCAAAGATAAATTACAGTGATTATACCTATAGTAGTACTGTAGTATTCATTGTAACAACAATAATATTAACACAATTATTTTACATTGGAACACATACTTGTTTATCGTAGCTAGGGCCAGTAGTTTTCCTGACCCCGTGACCTGAACTGGAAAAACTCCAGGGCCTAATCATACTTTTTACTTATGTTTTAAACACCAATTAGTATTCAACTTCTACATTTTCGTTAGGGCTTAGCGTTTTTCCAGCCCAGGACAAACTCCTGCACCTTTTAGTGACTACTTCACAGTATCAAAGAAATAATTACACGGACGCTAGCTCTGGTCCAGGGTGTTACGAACGGCTTGCTGATGCTGAGCATTCCTACGCAAACCCCACATAAAACCCTGAACCAGAGCTACATGAAAGCGTTACACTTTACACAACCCTGTTTCCTTTATAAGGTTATCTGAATGACCCTGTTAGTCTACTCTATAGTGGTGTCTCTCAATCCTGGTCCTTGGGACCCAAAGGGGGTGTACATTTTTGTTTTGGCCTTTCGCACCTGACAACGCACCATCTTGACCACACAGCAGCGCAGAGCTTTCAAGGCCTCCTTCGAGGTGTCCTCCAAACCTTGCAGAAAGGTAAGCAGACCAGGCGTAACGTTGTTTCTTTCTTCTTTCGCTCTCTTTTCAATGTGCACCCCTTTGGGTCCCCCGGACCAAGGTTGAGAAACACTACTCTATAGGACCCTGATGTCATCTACGGTCTACACATCTCCTCTCCCTATGTTGACTAATGTGAACTAATCAGGTTACAGTGATTTGTAAATCATTTCTCGTACAACATTGCTAAAAATCCTAACCGACACACTAACCTGAGAGCAAACTCTGGACCTAAGTTACCTAACCCACATATTTCACTCATTCCCATACAAATCGAGCGTGCCACTCTGTACTCTTCAACTCATCTCAACCTCTTATGAAATCTATCTCTCCAATGTTCCTCCAAATCCACCCAGTACCTTTATTCCAGTCATTAATTTAGGCTGAACTTCCATTCACTTTTTGATTTGACTGAATTGACCCCATCCACGCTATGAACCAGTGACCATCTCCAATACAACGCTTTTTGGGTTGAATCATGTTCTGGAGGCAGCTCTGCCCTTAGCCTGCTGTAACCTCTCTGGTATGCGTCTTCACTCCTTAACCCACTCCTTAACCCTGCTGCCAAGAAGACTCCCTAACCACGTGGGCACAACAAGCAGGTCAGATCCTGAGCTAATGAATGAAACACTCCCCATTCATTGGCAACCTAATAAGTAACATAGGTTTCTGACTCACAAACACGCAGACCTGACAGACCTGGGTTCAAATAGTATTTCTTTTCTTTGAAATACTTTAGCTGCCCTTGATTTAAGCTTGCCTGGAGCAACGGACCAATGGAATAGTCCCTCTTACATGACACAAACGAGAGAGTATTTGATAAAGTATGTTGTCGTAGGATTTCACATCTGTCTGCGACAGGTAGGATGTTGGGATCAAGCAAAAGAGTGTGGCCGTGTCCGAATACCCATACTTGCATCCTAAATAGTAGGCCGTTTGAGTATGTGAAAAAAAAAGTTTTATAGTATGTGAAATCTTGAAGATCTAGTATACTTTAAATGCCCGGATGTCATACTCATTTTGGCTTTTCATCTAGTAGAATTCGCTGGGCACTATTGAGGGAGATCCTCGTCTTTTCACACCCACGTGTTCAACAACAACTGATCATCAGAATAGGGGATGCTCTCTGCAAAAATGTAAGAATGGCGGGGAACAAGAGCGAATGGCGCATTCGATGACGCCTTCTCAGTATGGATGAGTAGTATTTTGATGTTTGTTGCTTACTGCATACGTTTGCACTAAACCGAACGTTCTAAATAGTATGTAATACGATTAGTACACAGTATGCAGTTTAAGTAAGTAATGGGCAAGCCAGATTTCGGACACGGCCTAAGTCATAATTAAGATCTTAAATGGCTACCTGGGTCGTGTTTGGTATGGAAAAACGTGTTCTTAGTGGACAAGTTAAGGTAGTACTCCCCGTTTCACTCCTAACGTTTCCGCCCTACTGAACATGACCCAGGTGTTTCCTATTATGCTTTTACTTGGTAATGTACAATAAGCCTGGTCAGATATGGATATGGACCCAGCTCAAGCATGGTTGGTGTGATGACCTTGTGGGCCTAGCAGGATAACCGGCCATTAGCTGCTTCTCTGAGTGGTGATTGGTGGAGTGAGTCAGGGGTCAGGATGTGAAGTAGGAGTTCTGCATGGAGTAGAGGCGGTCGATGGGGTTTCCCACCCGCCCCGCCAGGAGCCCACCGTCCGCCGCTGCCAGAAGACAGTCGCCGAGGTGACTGAGGCTCCCGTCGCTGTCCAGATCGTGGAACACAGTCTCTGAATCTAAAGGGGGAATAGAGTTAGTATGTCTCTGTTTGGTCCGTCCATCTCGCTCGGTCTTTTTCTATCTCTCTCCCTCTCCCTCCCTCTCTTACCGTAGGAGTGAAGATGTTCAGAGCCCAGCTGAGGAGGTGTGAGGCCATGGCGGAACGGCTCTCCTCCGTAGATGTTGGGGTCCAGAGCCAGTAGCTGCTGTCGTGGCAACGAAGGGTACGCCAACAGACCGTCCAATCCATGACCACTAGAACCGTCTGGGAAGAGAGAGACAGAACATGAATCAATCCCTGCATCTCTTCCTCTCGTCCTGCCCCTTTACCTCCAGCGACATTGTTTCACCTGCCTTGAGGTGAATTTCCTGAAACTTCGCTACTTTGGCAAGCTACTCTTTTAATTGTTACGTTTGTAGCGAAAGACTAATCTTCCTGAGCATGAATGAACAAAAACGGTCAAATTAAGCACTTCTAAATCTACCGTTCCGCGAGTTAAGTACCAGTTAGCTACAAGTTTTTTTTTAAATCCCTGCTCTATTCCCCCCTCTTACCCTCACTGTCATCGTTGCTCTGTCGGCCCCCCCTGCTCGGCCCTCTCCTGGACCCTCCCAGCTGCTCCTGCTCCTGCTGCTGCTGCTGTTGCTGCTGCCTGCGAGCTATCTTCTTCATCTGCAACGCACAGGACCAACACACTGATAATGGACTCAATGGCGCTATTGCTCTGTCGTTCGTTATAAGGATAGTTCTTCCTTGTGTTATTTGGGTGGACTATCCCTTTAACTGTGCTTTAGCCTTTAAAATAAATGTTTGCATGCAGTTTCAGAGCAATTGGGCCATTAGATTCATGATTAGTGTTATTGGTTGTATTAGTGTCATGGGCGGGATTCAGGATAGGTCAAATATCTCACCTTTGCTCTCTGGTTTTGGAACCACACCTGCACGACTCGAACCGTCAACCCAGTCTCAGCTGCCAGTGTCTCTCTCACCTGAAGATAAGAGAAATTAAGCCATGATACTAAATGGGACTGTGTGTGTATATGTCTGTGTGTGTGTGTGTGTGTGTGTGCGTGTGTGTGCGTGTGTGTATGTGTGCGTGTGCGCGTGCACGTGTGTGAGAGAGAGAAAGAGAAAGAAAAGGGAAAAAAGAGAAGGAACAAAACAAAGAAACTGTGTTACGCCTGGCCTGCTTACCTTTCTGCAAGGTTTGGAGGACACCTCGAAGGAGGCCTTGAAAGCTCTGCGCTGCTGTGTGGTCAAGATGGTGCGTGGTCGCTTTGACCGTTTGTGGTCCTTCCCTTCGCCGCCCTTCCCCCCTACAGAACCGCCCCCACCATCCTCATCCTCACTCTTCACTGAGGGGTGTGGAGAGAGAAAATAGGATCTTCAATTGACAGACAAACTGGTATCAGATGGTGCCTAGTAGTGAATCCCAATGAAAAAAAAAAAGTCATTAGGTTATCACTGTGTAATTATGTAATCTCCTGCACTTTCTATACCGTAGCACAAAGTGCCACCTAGATTTCATCCAGTGATTTTATTGGTTGATTGACTGATTGATTTGTTGGTCGCCCCGTCTTTTCCTGTTACCTGAATCAGTGGGTGTGGGGCTGATGGCAGCCAGCATCTCTCTCTCCTTCTCGTAGTCTCCTCTGCAGAGCAACTGGCCCTCCTTCAGGACAAACTCGTCTCCGCGCTGCAGCCGGCGCTCACACTCACAGCAGCTAAAACAGCCCAGGTGGTACACCTGCCCCAGCACACGCATGATCAGCTCTGAGCGGCCAATCACCTGCAGGCACGCACTGCACTTCCTGACAAACAGCCTATAGGGACAGAGGGGGGAAAGGGTGCGTTCCAGTGTGTAATAGATCAGGTGTCTTTATTGCAGTCGGGTGTGTTCCAGGTTGTCTTTTTTGCAGTCCTGAAGAAGAGTTAGTTTAAGGTCACAGTAGGAATATTAAGTAATATTCTTAGATGTGCTGAAGACACCGTCTTGACCACACAGCAGCGCAGAGCTTTTAAGGCCTCATTCGAGGTGTCCTTCCAAACTGTCTTTTTTGAAGTCGGGCTGCAGATGATCAGGTCTCACATCGCTTGCAGGAGTGTTGTAATGTCTCACTAACATGATATTAGCGGTCCTCTGAGATGTGCCGAGCGACTGAATTAAAGACAACCTGGAACGCACCCAAAGGCAGAGAGACAGACACAGATTGCCGGAAAGATTAGACCTCATTTGCACCTGTGGAGATTCTCAACCAAACCTGTGTACGGTATATAATTAAAGGTCACATCAGCATTTCCCCAGAACTTAAAGCTTGAACATCTAACATGCGTTTCCTGCAATAACAGTACGTGGTAACGCTTTAGAATGTCGTTCTTCACTGACGACACTTGGGGGCAGTATTCAACTGACGTATAGGGAGCCTGCTCTGAAGTGGTGGTGGATTCTAGGTCTTTCGCTAACTCTTTACATGAATCTATTGAACGAGCTGGTCCAGTGTTCTAGCCCATCATTACCTACTATTCACAACTAGTAGGATTTAGAAGAGAACATGTGAAACGAGCATCGTGCTTGGACAGTTTTTTATTTTTTTATTCACGGGGTTTCGTTGTCTACTTTCCTTTTGTCTTTTCACCACTCCTCTCGTGTGTCCCAACCCCTTTCATTTTCTCCCACTCTTCATTCTCTTCTCATCAACATATCAATTCAATTTAAAGGCCCCAAAACTCCTGCTTTTAAATTCCTCTTGAATCCCAGTGGTTTTATCCCTCTACCCCCCCCCCATCCCTCCTTCCATCTCCCTCCAGTATTTTCTGACAGGATTCCCGATTCTCCCCCCTCCGTCCCTTCTCCTTCGCTCCCTCCCTCTGTAGTTCAGTGAAACTAATAAAGACAGGATTAATTAGATTGTTGTTTAAACAGTGCGATGCCCAGACAGACGCTGTAAACTCATAACCAGGGATTGGCCATAGCATGGGGTTAATCTCTCTCTCTTTTACACACCAAAATACACACACAAACACACACACATAGACCCCCCCCCCTACACACACACACACTCTCTCTCTTTTTTTCTGTGTCTCTCTAGCCTAACCCAACCTATAAACTCACACATATATTTACAGGAAACCCAGGTTACTCATCAATATACGGTGAGTACTTCCATGTACATTTCTACAATATCTATACATATCTAAAACACACACCTGCACACGCATAATCATATGATGACATATTGACACTGGGGAAATCCCGGGTCATTAAACAAGACGGCAAACAAGAGGTCTGCTGTGGCAGAGACTTAGCTCATAGAAAGAGAGAGGCCATAGAAATAAGAGAGAGTGTGAGAGAAAAATATTTCTGTCGAGGCAAGGGATGACTGGATGAGAAAGTGACAGGATGACGAGGGACAGAGAGATGGAGGGAAAGAGGAAGAGAAGCGTTAAGGCTCCCTGACTGGGTGAGAGGAAGGTGTTGCTACCCCAAATCTGAAGGGCGGAGAGGGGAAGAGGTGAGAAGAGGAAAGCGGGAGAGGAGAGTGAGCCAGGTCGGCACATTAGAGCTCCTAATCTGTGATCTTGCCCTGTCCGAACCACAGCTGCCACGGATAATCTATCTCAATCCATCGGTCTGCCAAAACTAGCTAACACTCCCGAAAATTACCCCAATCACAGCCCGCCACCGTCACAAATACTTACTGAACCAAACACACTCACTTGCCAAACACACTTACACACACACACACGTGCGTGCACACACTCACACACACACACACGCACCGATCGAGGAGCACCACTTCACCACTAATCCAGTCACCACCACCACCACCATCTATTCACTTCACACTCCATTATACCAAGCTGTCTGTCTATAACACACAGAAAGTTCTCTCAAGTGCCTCCTCTTAATTGCCTCATTGCCTACAGCAATTGTCAAATATCTCATCCAATAGCCCTGAAAATGGCAAACCAGAATCTATTGTTTTAAAGGGGCAATCTGCTATTTTTTTTACTTTAACATTCATGACATATACACATTCATTATTGAAGAATATAAAACTTGTGCCTCATGAGTTTAGTTCAATTGTCTTACCCCATCATTACCCAAATTATAAGATTGTTTCACTGATTTGTTCATAAACAAAGTAATTAAACAGACACTGTATAGCCTCAAAATATTGGTTAAAACTATACATTTGATCTCATGGATGGTCAGTCTTTACATCAATAGCTCTGTATACATTTGAGAGTAGTTACATTTCTCCATCCCTCAGCCGTTTACAAAACCAATGGCAGGGTGCCGGTTTTGTTACTGTTTTAACCGCAGATTTCCCCTTTAAATCCCAGTTGTTGTTTTTTAATCCCATTTTATACTGCCAGAATTTACTCAACATAAAGGCGACTTGGGACAACGGTCACCAGACCACAATTCCTCTGCAGTGTTTAAGTCCTGCTTTTTTGGTTACTAATCCCATTTCATAGTGCCACATATTGTAGAATTTACTAAACTTGGAAACTGAGGGCAACAGTCACTGAGGGAGGTCTCTAAGTAGATCAGTCTAATCCCCCTAATAGAAGTGTAATTCACAATAGACCTACTTGTGGCCCAAATGGCACCACATTCCCTTTATAGTGCACTACTTTTGACCAAGCCCCATAGGGCTCTGGTCAAAAGTAGTGCACTATATAGGGGATATGGTGCCATTTGGGCCGCATCCCCCATAACCCAGGGAGAGGAGAAATTGCTCATGGCTGCTATCAAGATGAATGGTCCCACTTTAGACGAAACACAACTTTTTAGGCATAATGAAGCCTTCATAAACCCTTTATGAAGCCTATATAGGTATCTCCGAAATGATCACAAGCATTCGTAAGCAAACTGAGTTACATTTCACCCTGCTTGGCACTTTGACCTCCCAAATTCACGGCACCAATGAGACTGACTGGGTTCGAACCCCATTCTCTTGCACGCCAGTGGGTTACGACTGTTAACCTACTGAGCTAAAGCCGAGACATTAGCTTGGGGAGCGAATGCAAGTCCTCAGATCTCAGCAAAGACTCTGTTATTCATGTGTTAGTTGTATGTTGATGTGTACGTGGAGCTGCTTGCTCCTATGTGCGTAAGCATGCATATTCGGTATGTGTTTGTTTTAGCATATTGGAAATGTAAGTTTAGGTGAGGTTGTGGGTATGAGATCTTTACAGTGAATCTGGATGTTACAATCTTAGTATAGCTTTAGTATAATTTTATTTTGGTGTCTATGTGTGAGTGTGTGTGTGTGTGTGTGTGTGTGTATGTGTGTGTGTGTGTGTGTGTGTGTGTGTGTGTGTGTGTGTGTGTGTGTGTGTATGAGCGGATATTGCACTGTGAAGCAGGATGGCTCAGAGCCAGGGTTCAGTAATCACATCATCTCCTTTTATTAAATCTCCCTGCACTGCTCCTGTGTTATTAAAATTTCCCAGCATTCCCCACGATACCGCTCCCTCCGCCACCACCACAAACACGCAAACACACACACATATACACTGGCACGCACACAAACATGCTCACAAACACACACACACACACACACGCTCGTGACACACACACGCTCGTGACACACACACACACACACACACACACACACACACACTAAGACACACGCATACAAAAACAGGAGGCCTAGTTTAGTAGGGGTGTAGCTTTCAGATAGTTCTTTTTGGCCACCCATGAGAGTAAATGTCATTCTTGTTAATCTGTTCTGTTATATAGTTATCACGTTTAGCTTCAATGAAGCTTACAGAAGTGTATGAGTTCCCTAAAAGCTTATGTAAATCCCACTGTTGGGATGCAATAAGGTGATATACCTTATTATAATTAAGCAATAAGGCCCGAGGAGAGTGTAGTATATGGCCAGTATACCCCGGCTAAGGGCTGTTCTTATGCATGACGCAACGTGGTACATTATATACAAAAGTATGTGGACACCCCTTCAAATTAGTTTGGCTATTTGAGCCACACACGTTGCTGACAGGTGTATAAAATTGAGCACACAGCCATGCAATCTCCATAGGTAAACATTGGCAGTAGAATGGCCTTACTGAAGAGCTCAGACTTTTAACATGGCACCGTTCTAGGATGCCACCTTTACAACAAGTCAGCTCGTCAAATTTATGCCTTGCTAGAGCTGCCCCCGGTCAACTCTAAGTGCTGTTATCGGGAAGTGAAAACATCTAGGAGCAACAACGGCTCGGCCACAAAGTGGTAAGCCACATAAGCTCACAGAAAGGGAACGCTATGTGCTGAAGCACGTAGTTTGCAAAAATTGTCTGTCCTCGGTTGCAACACTCACTACCGAGTTCCAAACTGCCTCTGGAAGCAACGTCAGCACAAGAACTGTTCGCCGGGAGCTTCATGAAATGGGTTTCCATGGCCAAGCAGCCATACACAAGCTTAAGATCACCATGGGCAATGTTAACTGTCGGCTGGAGTGGTCTAAAGCTAGCCGCAATTGGACTCTGGAGCAGTGGAAACGTGTTCTCTGGAGGGATGAATCACGCTTTACCATCTGGCAGTCCAACGGACAAATCTGTGTTTGCCAGGAGAACACTATCTGCCCCAATGCATAGAACCAACTGTAAAGTTTGATGGAGGAGGAATAATGGTCTGGGGCTGTTTTTCATGGTTCGGGCCCCTTAGTTCCAGTGAAGGGAAATCTTAACGCTACAGCATACAATGATATTCTAGACGGTTCTGTGCTTCCAACTTTGTGGCAACAGTTTGGGGAAGGCCCTTTCCTGTTTCAGCATGACAATTCCCCCGTGCACAAAGCGAGGTCCATACAGAAATGGTTTGTAGAGATCGGTGTGGAAGAACCTGACTGGCCTGCACAGAGCCCAGACCTCAACCCCATCAAACACCTTTGGGATGAATTGGAACGCTGACTGCGAGCCAGGCCTAAGTGCCCGACCACACTAATGCTCGTGGCTGAATGGAAGCAAGTCAATGCAACAGTGATCCAACATCTAGTGGAAAGCCTTCCAGGAAAAGTGGAGGCTGTTAAAGCAGCAAAGGAGTGGACCAACTCCATATTAATGCCCAGGATTTTTGAATGAACTGTTAGACGAGCAGGTGTTCACATACTTTTGGTCATGTAGTGTATATTGGCCATAAATCACAAACCGCAGAGCAGTGGTGGAAAAAGTACCCAATTGTCATACTTGAGTAAAAATACAGATACCTTAATAGAAAGTTACTCAAGTAAAAGTGAAAGTCACCCAGTAAAAGTATTTGTTTCTAAATATACTTAAGTATCAAAAGAAAATGTAATTGCTAAAAGTAAAAATACAAATCATTTCAAATTCCTTATATTAAGCAAAGCAGATGGCACCATTTTCTTGTTTTTAAAATGCACGTATACCCAGGGGTACACTCCAACACTCAGACATCATTTAAAAACAATGCATTTATATTTAGTGAGTCTGCCAGATCAGAAGCAGTAGGGATGACCACGTGTTCTCTTGATAAGTGCGTGAATTGGACCGTTTTCCTGACCTGCTAAGCATTCATCATGTAACAAGTACTTTCGGGTGTCAGGGAAAATGTATGGAGTAAAAAGTACATTAGTTGTCAAAAATATAAATAGCAAAGTAAAGATACCCCCCAAAAATATTTCAGTTGTACTTTAAAGTACTTTAAAGTGCCTCCACGGTACCTTATTGCTATTATAAACTGGTTACCAATGTAATTAGAGCAGTAAAAATAACTGTTCTGTCATACCCGTGGTACACTTAAGGAATACGGCCCGAGGGGGTGTGGTATATGGCCAATATACCACGGCTAAGGGCTGTTCTTAACCACAACGCAACGTGGAGTGCCTGGATACAGCCCCTAGCCGTGGTATATTGGCAATATAACACAAACCCCCGCGGTGCCTTATTGCTCTTATAAACTGGTTACCAACGTAATTAAAGCAGTAAAAAATGTTTTGTCATACCCTATATCTGATATACCATGGCTTTCAGACAAATCAGCATTCAGGGCTCAAACCATCCAGTTTATAAAGTCTTATATATCGCGGCTGTCAGCCAATCAGCATTCAGGGCTCGAACCACCCCAGTTTATAATACAGTATGTAATAAATTATCTTCATGTTATAGATTGAAGAATGTGTAAAATGCAAAAACAAAATAACAGGTAGACAAATAAAATCTATCTGAAAATAATTGAAGGATTACATTGAAAACAGACCCAGCTGCTAGGTCAACTCAGAATGAGAGTAAAAAAATACCCAACTGATGGTTAAATGAACCCATGTTTGGGTTCAACAACCCAACAACCCATAAAACAACTGGCTGAGTCAAAATAACCCAGCGTGTGTTCTGTCCAATACTTACCCAGTTCTGGTTTACCAAATAATCCAAATTGGGTTGTTTTTAACCCAGCATTTCTTGGAGTGTATGCGTCACAGACACGGTACATCACAGAACGGTGATATACAAACAGAAACAACTTGCAATCACACACACACATGCAGATGGAAGCCATTTCCTTCAAAGCCTATGTGTTGAGCTATACGGTATGAATGACCCTCTGATTAGTATAAAATACAATATCAAGGTTTATTGCCAATGATTAGCAGACCAGTCTTTCCATACACTTTTCTTTTCTCAACTATTTACACTGTTCCTAATAGTACTTGAGATACTCCATACTCCACATCTGATCTCGACTGAAATATTTGACCCTTGAAAGACAGCTCAGATATGGCATAACATGACCAAATGGAATATACCTGCAAAGAGTAACGACTGAAAACTGTGCAGAACACTGTGCTTGATGCTTGGGAGAGTGTGAGAGGAATGTGTGGATGTGTGCGAGGATATAGATGTGTCTCTGTGTGTGTGTGTGTCTGTGTGTGTGTGTGTGTGTGTGTGTGTGTGTGTGTGTGTGTGTGTGTGTTTAGATAAAACAGCTAATCCCCAGGCCACCAGAACGCAATATCCTGTCTAGCGGTTTCTCATTTCCTGTCTCTCTCTGGCGGAGCGGGATGCAAGGGGGAGGGAGCAGGGGGGAGGGGAGGGGACCCGTTGCCCCAGAAACTGGAGATACAGCCCCCCGATTTGAGAATGTTGACACCGCTCTCTCTCTGCCTCTCTCTGTCTCTCTCCCTCCCTCCCTCTCTCGGGTCCACCCCCCCATCTTTTCTTTTCTCGCTCTTCTTTTATTATCTCAGATTTAATAACGGCGAGGCGAGCAGCTTGTTCTTCCATGAAACATTTATTAGCTGTCTGTAATGAAATTGTTGTGGGGGAGGCCAGATGATTGGGGCTCATCGGGCATTATGCAAAAACCGTGGCAATATTACTAGGGGCTGACAGAGACACACCTCACCTTCCTGCTCTTCTGTATTCTCCTTCGTGGCTTTCATCTTCTCCTAAATCTCCCTCTTTTGCTTTTATCCCATGCTCGCCCTCCGATCTGCAATTTATCTTCTCTATCAACTTTCTCCAACTTTCTCCTCGTTTTCAGTCATCTCTCTGTTCTCTTTCTGTCCTTTCTCTCTGCATAGCTTTGACACAATGCATGCCTTGATATAAATCACTGTGAGGTTCTGTCTCTCCATCTCTATTCTCTTCCTACCTCTTCTCTCTCTCTCTCTCTCCTGCATCACCTGTTGACCTGAGCTGGGAGGTGACGTGAGAACCCTTACTGTGTGTCTGGTGGAACAGAAGGACTGTCTGAAATAGCATCATTTTCCCTATATAGAGGCACTACTTTTGACCAGACTGGCAACCTATTCCCTATATAGTGCACTATAGTGAAATACTTTTAAATGCCATTTAATGTCATTTCAGATAGAGACAAGATATTGCGTTAAAAACCGCAATACTACTCCTCAGTCTGGATATGGAGTACTAAACGTGGCTGTGTCTGTCTGTCTGACCATACCCCTGTGGACGACTGTGTATGAGCCAAGAGCAACAACATATCCCTAACACACTCCTACACTCCCTCAGACTGAACTATAGTGAGTGCAAACACATGGGATGAATTCCTAACAATTCTACAAATAATTCTTCAGAATGGATATCATTGGCTGCAATAGGCTATGCTTCGGTTCTGACTGTGTGCTGCATTGTACAGTAGGCTTCTACACCTGCATTGCTTGCTGTTTGGGGTTTTAGGCTGGGTTTCTGTACAGTAATTTTGAGATATCAGCTGATGTAAGAAGGGCTATATAAATACATTTGATTTGATTTGATTTAGGCTTGCTGCAGTTGTGTTGATCGATCAGCTTTGTGGGTTTTGGCATATCTTTTTTTTAGCAGTATATATGTTTTAGCAGTATGGGGTAGAATGTCTTATGCTTGATTTAACCCATTCTTTCCACTGTGCATACTAACTATCCATCTCCTTGCACAGTTATACTGTATATTATGGTGTATACAGAATATAACTATATACAGGTACTGTGCATATATAGTTCTTCTCTTAGGCTTGTCATCACTGGAGTGGCTGAGTACATTTGGTAATTAGCGCCGTGTCCAATCAACCCCCTCCCTCCATCCCACCTTCCCTCTCCTCCCGTCCTGAGACACAAAGAGGCGCTGAGCGGAGAGACGATTAAGAGAAAACGAGGGATAAACGGAGAGATAAACTGATTGGTGTCATCACTGCTATCAATCTCAACGAGCGGGAAATGAGGTTTGGAATTGAGAAATATTATTACAAACCAGACAGTGATGAACGAGGTAATGGAGAGAGGGGAGCGAGAGAGGGAGGCGGGAGGAGCGTGAGGGGGACGGGTGGGAGAGATGCTGTATCTGTGTGGAAGACATGATTTCTCTGTTCTCAATCGCAGCATAGTACAACAGGGATTCCACATAGAACCACGTAAGACGAGAAGGTGGGCTTCTGGCCTGGCAGTTTGAGAGACTGTTGGGTCAGTGAACATTGGACTTGGCTGTGACTCTTGGGGTCTCCGCTCCCGTGTGACTGTGGGAGTCTCCCCTGCTCCAGACAGGGTCTCCATGTCTCACACCCCACAGAGTGATCTATTAGAGCCAGCATTGCAGGGCCAGAGGGTTGGGTCTAGCAGTTACCGGCGATACCACCTTGGGTGCAGATGCCTGTGTGAGCGTAGAATCGATTCCCAGTCCCACCGTACTTTCCACACGAACCTCTCACTATCATTTCCGGCCCCTCTCTCTACAATGTCTCTACTACTAAAAACATTGATGGTGTTTTACCACCAGCTATCGTGATACAGTGATATCCACTGTAGTGTTCTACATGTTGATATCCACTCCATATGTGTGTGCAGTAGGAGCAGGCAATGTGCTGCTTGGTGGTGGTGGTGGTGGTGGGGGGGGTGGGGGGGGGCTCCCACTCCAGACTGATATTGAACCTGGGCTCCAGGCCCCTCCAGGCTCGAGTCGCCCGCCGGGCCCCCGGGGCGCAGGGCCTTTATTGGTCTGAGACCTGGGTCAGCCTGGAGACTCTGCTCTCTGTTGTTCTGTGGGAAGTGTGTGTGGAGTGTGTATGTGTGTGTGTGCGTATCAGAGTGTGACTGGAGGATACTGGAGAGTCTGTATGGGCAGCGGTCTGTGTCTCTTGGAAATTGTGTGCGGTAAACACACACACACACCTCTCGCCTAAGAAAAAAGGACAAATATGAAAAGATTTGAAAACAATGGCTAGACAGAGATACTGTAGTGGGAGGAGGCAAACATCTAGGCACAGCAGAGTGGAACCAAATCAAATCAAAGTTTATTTGTCACATGAGCTGAATACAACAGGTGTAGTAGACCTTGCTTACTTACAGGCTCTAGTGCAGAAAAGGTATTAGGTGAACAATAGGTAGGTAAAGAAATAAAACAATAGTTAAAAGACAGGCTATATACAGTAGTGAGGCTATAAAAGTAGCGAGGCTACATACAGATATCGGTTAGTCAGGTTGATTGAGGTAGTATGTACATGTAGATATGGTTAAAGTGACTATGCATATATGATGGACAGGGAGTAGCAGTAACGTAAAAGAGGGCTTGGTGGGTGGTGGGTGGGACACAATGGAGATAGCCCAGTTAGCCAATGTGCGGGAGCACTGGTTGTTCGGCCCAATTTTAATTTTATTTATTTCACCTTTATTTACCAATTGAGGTAGTATGTAAATTAATGTATAGTTAAAGTGACTATGCATATATGATAAACAGAGAGTAGCAGCAGCGCAAAAAGAGGTGTTGGGGGGGGCACACAATGCAAATAGTCCGGGTAGCCATTTGATTACCTGTTACCATGCTCCTCATGTAATGAGTAAACCTAACCCTAGCTTCAACCAATACCCTTACCCAAGCTTCAAGTCCACATCCCGGTTCAACCATAACCTTAACCCTAAATCCAGCTCCAACCATAATCCACCAATTCCGAATTCACAATTTAACCCCTGATTAGCTCCCCAAGCTAATACCTAGGCTTAGCTCAGCGGGCTAACACAGTCTTAGGACTAACACAGAAGACCCAGTCGGTCACTACAAGGTCACTATGAGAGTGCTATGGGAATGATACAGTAAGGGCTCGATTCAATCAGATCGACTTTAGCCCGCGATAACCGACTTCTGCATAGCAGTATTATTGTTCTATTTTGGCAATGTCGGAGGTGGAACTGCGTTGGAACTGTCCAATCAGAAGCGGCTTCCCGTGTTATACCTATCGCAGACATGGGAATCGCATTTGTATAAACTGATTGAACCTATGCTTAAGTAAGAGATCATTTGCAATAACGTACAGCAGATAAAATAACTCAAACCAAAAGCCCAACCATCAGCACACACATACAACTCCAGACCGCAAAGGGTTACAGCAAAAAAAACTGATCTCAAGCTTTCCACTATTTCTGCTAAATTCTTAGACTCACAAACACACACACACACACACTCACCCCAAATTCTCATACACACTCCTCCCGTACATCATACAGTACACACACCTGCTCACGGTTGAGGGGGAGCCGGGGAGTGGTGTGTGTGTGTGTGTGTGTGTGTGTGTGTGTGTGTGTGTGTGAGGTGCTGATGGAGTGACTGCAGGGAACACAAGGAGACATTGTTACTGATCTTCTGAAGGTCACCAGTAAAGACGTGTGCCAAGTCTCTCACAGAGACAGACATATACTGTACTCACACTATATAGAGAGAGACTCATCATATACACACTATATTGTGCGGCAGGTAGCCTAGTGGTTAGGGCGTTGGGCCAGTAACCGTAAAGGTTGCTGGATCGAATCCCCGAGCTGACAAGGTAAAAATCTGTCGTCCTGCCCCTAAACAAGGCAGTTAACCCACTGTTCCCCGGTAGGCCATCATTGGAAATAAGAATTTGTTCTTAACTGACTTGCCTAGTTAAATAAAGGTTACATTTAAAAAATATATAGAGAGAGGCTCAACATATACACACTATACAGAGAGAAACTCAACATATACGGTGCCTTGCAAAAGTATTCATCCCCTTTGGCTTTTTTCCTATTTTGTTGCATTACAACCTGTAATTTAAATAGGTTTATATTTGGATTTCATGTAAGGGACATACACAAATGTGACGACCCTCCCACTCTGTCTGCTGAATTCTTTCTCTTTGCTCTTGTTTTCCTTAATAGGATGTCAGTGGGCGGAGCCGGAAGGGTTGTCAGCGAAATGGGACACACCTGTCCCAGGATAAATACACCTCTTCCCCATTGATTGGGGGAGACTCTCTCCATGCAGACACACTGATAGATTTTTGTTTGGCACCTTTTAACACCCTTCATTATCACTTTTATGCACGCAAACACTCACTTACACTACTGATTACACACACCATTGTTCATTGTATTTAGTTGACTTAATAAATATATTTTGTTATTCCTTATCCCCACTTTGTCTCCTTTTTGTTACGAACTTTGAGCCGGTTCGTGACAAGTGGAGGCTCGTCCGGGATCATAAGGTTGGTTCCTAGACATTTTAGCATGTAGCACTTTGTTGCATAATGAAGGACTAATACTATTGTCGTTGGGCGTTGTATGTGTGTTGTGTTTGGGAGAAAACGTAGAGTTAATGTTTGAAAACTCTGTAGGTGCTTTGTTTGCATCTTTTGGTTACAGCTTTTGAGTTGTAATGTTTAATGCCCAGTATTGGTTGCATTTGTTTGTTTGGTAAACTTGCCACTGCGGTGGCTAGTTGGTTGTGTGCTGCGTTGGAGAGAGTATATTGGTTAGTTTCCAGGCCCCTGCCCAGGCTGGAGACTCTTGCTCTACCTGCTGTTGGGACCTCGGTCTAAGGTGAGTACAATCGGCTATGTACCTCAGTGGGAGATTTGGGTAGGGTAGTGAAACTTGCTATAGCCTTTCTTTTTCCCCTGTTAGGCTTAGCGACGTGTTACACTTTGGGATACGTTTGGGCATGGTTATTTTGTTTATTTGTGTGGTGTCCGTGGACTGAGCAGTTGTCTCTGGGGCACATCTGTGGCATGGGGGGAATCTGCCAGCTTGCTGGGTTTTTTTTGGTTTTTTCCTTGCCAGTGGGCTACAGTGCGTAATTACCAACCGCAAATCCGCACGAAGAATAGGGTTGAGTTACTGTAGGTTTTGGGGAAGCTCCATATATATCTCATCTCTCTTCTGTGGTGCCCAGTGTGGTTGTCATTTATCTTCTAGTGGTCGGGTCTGGTGTGCTCAGCAGGGGGTAAGAGCGAGAATTTCTTTTTTGTATTTACTTGTGACTATGACGTCTAATGTAGACGTGTTCATTTGCTTTCCATCAGAGGAACTGTTAAAATTCTGTACTAAAGAACAGCTGTTGAAGATCGCTGAACACTACAAAATTGAAATTAGTGATAAATGTCTAAAAAATGTTGGTGTTGCCAAAATCTAATTAGAAGGACCCTAAGATGTTCTTTTCGTTGGAGCTTGTTGCTGACGTGCTTTGTGCACCCTGTTCCTGAATGTTTCCATGACTGACCATTGTTTGGTACTGTCCATTTTCTGTCGTTCCTGTCAGTTCCCTTCTGGACTCGTTTTCTTCTTTCCTCTTAAATGTTGCTTCCTGTGTGCAAAGGTTGCTGGGGAAAGTGGAAGTGTGAACATGTACCCCTTCGTCAATTTGGGATGCAGAGGCTGGGTCAATTTGGGATGCAGTTTTCCGAGTTCCTTGTTGGTCCCTAGTTTTATGGGGGAGTGACGACCCTCCCACTCTGTCTGCCGAATTCTTTCTCTTTGCTCTCATTTTCCTTAATAGGATGTCAGTGGGTGGAGCCAGGAGGGTCATCAGCGAAATGGGACACCTGGACTCGGGTATGTCCCAGGATAAATACACCTCTTCCCCATTCATTGGGGAGACTCTCGCTCCATGCAGACAGACATAGATTTTGGTTGTGGCATTTTTGTGGCCGTTTGTTTGCTTTGGCACCTTTCAACACCCCTCATTATCACAGTTATGCACGCAAACACTCGCTTACACTACTGATTACTGGCTACACAAACCATTGTTGATTGTATTTAGTTTACTTCAGTTAATAAATATATTTTGTTATTCCTTATCTCCACTTTGTCTCCCTTGTTACGAACTTCGAGCTGGTTCGTGACACAATAGTCCAAATGGGTGAGGTGAACTGAAGAAAATTACTTTTTTTAAACCAAAAAAATCTACATTTTTACTGAAGTTGTGCGGGCATATGTATTCACCCCTTTGCTATAAAGCCCCTAAATAAGATCTGGTGCAAACAATTACCTTCAGAAGTCACATAATTAGTTAGATTGCACACAGGTGGACTTTAATTAAGTGTCACATGATCTCAGTATACCGTTGAAGTCAAAGTTTACATACACCTTAGCCAAATACATTTAAACTCAATTTTTCACAATTACTGACATTTAATCCTAGTAAAAATGTCTTGTCTTAGGTCAGTTAGGATCACCACCTTATTTTAAGAATGTGAAATGTCAGAATAATAGTAGAGAATTATTTATTTCAGATTGTATTTCGTTCATCACATTCCCAGTGGATCAGAAGTTTACATACACTCAATTAGTATTTGGGAGCATTTCCTTTAAATTGTTTAACTTGGGTCAAACGTTTCGGGTAGCCTTCCACAAGCTCCCCACAATAAGTTGGGTGACTTTTTTTTCCCCTCCTGACAGAGCTGGTGTAACTGGGTCAGGTTTGTAGGCCTCCTTGCTCACACACTTTTTCAGTTCTGCCCACAAATTTTTTATAGGATTGAGGTCAGGGCTTTGTGATGGCCAATACCTTGACTTTGTTGTCAAGTATGCTTGGGGTCATTTTCCATTTGGAAGACCCATTTGTGACCAAGCTTTAACTTCCTGACTGATGTCTTGAGATGTTGCGTCAATATATCCACAGAATTTCCCTACCTCATGATGCCATCTATTTTGTGAAGTGCACAAGTCCCTCCTGCAGCAAAGCACCCCACAACATGATGCTGCCACCCCCGTGCTTCATGGTTGGGATGGTTTTCTTTGGCTTGAAAGCCTCCCCCTTTTTCCTCCAAACATAACAATGGCCAAACAGTACTATTTTTGTTTATAGCCCTTCAGGTTCTGTCGATATAGGACTCCATTTTACTGTGGATATAGATACTTTTGTACCTGATTCCTCCAGTATCTTCACAAGGTCCTTTGCTGTTCTGGGATTGATTTGCACTTTTCGCACCAAAGTAAGTTTATCGCTAGGAGACAGAACACGTCTCCTTCCTGAGCGGTATGACGGCTGCATGGTCCCAAGGATGGACCAGACTTGTGGTCTACAACATTTTTTTCTGAGGTCTTGGCTGATTTCTTTAGATTTTTCCCATGATGTCAAGCAAAGAGGCACTGAGTTTGAAGGTAGGCCTTGAAATACATCCACAGGTACACCTCCAATTGACTCAAATGATGTCAATTAGCCTATCAGAAGCTTCTAAAGCCATGACATTGTTTTCTGGAGTTTTCCAAGCTGTTTAAAGGCACAGTCAACTTAGTGTATGTAACCCACTGGAATTGTGATAGATTATTTCACTGTCTGTAAACAATTGTTGGAAGAATTACTTGTGTCATGCACGAAGTAGATGTACTAACCGACATGCCAAAACTATAGTTTGTTAACAAGAAATTTGTGGAGTGGTTGAAAAACGAGTTATAATGACTCCAACCTAAGTGTATGTAAACTTCCAACTTCATCTGTATATACACCTGTTCTGAAAGGCCCCAGAATCTGCAACACCACTAAGCAAGGTGCACCGTCAAGCAAGCGGCACCATGAAGACCAAGGAGCTCTCCAAATAGGTCAGGGACAAAGTTGTGGATAAGTACAGATCAGGGTTGGGTTATAAAAAAATATCAAACTTTGAACATCCCACAGAGCGCCATTAAATCCATTATTAAAAAATTGAAAGAATATGGCACCACAACAAACCTGCCAAGAGAGGGCTGCCCACCAAAACTCACGGACCAGGCAAAGAGGGCATTAATCAGAGAGGCAACAAAGAGACCAAAGATAACCCTGAAGGAGCTGCAAAGCTCCACAGCGGAGATTGGAGTATCTGTCCATAGGACCACTTTAAGCCGTACACTCCACAGATCTGGGTATTACAGGAGAGTGGCCAGAAAAAAGCCAATGCTTAAAGAAAAAAATAAGGAAACACTTTTGGTGTTCGCCTAAAGGCATGTGGGAGACCCCAAACATGTGGAAGGTACTCTGGTTAGATGAGACTAAAATGTTGCTTCTTGGCCATCAAGGAAAATGCTATGTCTGGCACAAACCCAACACCTCTCGTCACCCCAAAAATACCACCCCCACAGTGAAGCATGGTGGTGGCAGCATCATGCTGTGGGGATGTTTTTCATCGGCAGGGACTGGAAAACTGGTCAGAATTGAAGGAATGATGGATGGCGCTAAATACAGGGAATTTCTTGAGAGAAACCTGTTTCAGTCTTCCAGAGATTTGAGACTGGGACGGAGGTTCACCTTCCAGCAGGACAATGACCCTAAGCATACTTCTAAAGCAACACTCAAGTGGATTAAGGGAAAACATTTAAATGTCTTGGAATGGCCTAGTCAAAGCCCAGACCTCAATCCAATTGAGAATCTGTAGTATGACTTAAAGGTTGCTGTACAGCAGCGGAACCCATTCAACTTGAAGGAGCTGGAGCAGTTTTGCCTTGAAGAATGTGAAAAAATCCCAGGGGCTAGATGTGCCAAGCTTATAGAGACACCCTACGAGACTTGCGGCTGTAATTGCTGCAAAAGGTGGCTCTACAAAGTATTGACTTTGGGGGGGTGAATAGTTATGCACGCTCAAGTTCTCAGTTTTTTTGTCTTATTTCTTGTTTGTTTCACAATAAAAAAATATTTTGCATCTTCAAAGTGGTAGGCATATTGTGTAAATCAAATGATACAAACCCCCAATAAATACATTTTCATTCCAGGTTGTAAGGCAACAAAATAGGAAAAATGCCAAGGGAGTGAATACTTTCGCAAGCCACTGCACACACTCTATAGAGAGAGACTCAACATATACACACTATATAGATATATATATATATATATTGTGTTAGCTAATCCAAGTTGATCATTTTAAAAGGCTAATTGATCATTAGAAACCTTTTGCAATTATGTTAGCACAGCTGAAAACTGTGGTTCTGATTAAAGAAGCAATAAAACTGGCCTTTTTTAGATTAGTTGAGTATCTGGAGCATCAGCATTTGTGGGTTCGATTACAGGCTCAAAATGGCCAGAAACAAATAACTTTCTTCTGAAACTCCTCAGTCTATTCTTGTTCTGAGAAATGAAGGCTATTCCATGCGAGAAAATGCCAAGAAACTGAAGATCTCGTACAACGCTGTGTACTACTCCCTTCACAGAACAGCGCAAACTGGCTCTAACCAGAATAGAAAGAGGAGTGGGAGGCCCAGGTGCACAACTGAGCAAGAGGACAAGTACATTAGAGTGTCTAGTTTGAGAAACAGATGCCTCACAAGTCCTCAACTGGCAGCTTCATTAAATAGTACCCGCAAGGTCAACAATGAAGAGGCGATTCCAGGATGCTGTTCCTCTGTCCAGTGTCTGTGTTCTTTTGCCCATATTAATCTTTTATTTTTATTGGCCAGTCTGAGATATGGCATTTCTTTGCAACTCTGCAATACACACCCCTTGGCTTTTTCAACATTTTGTTGTGTTACAGTCTGCATTTAAAATGGATTATATTGAGATGTACCCTGGCCTACACACAATACCACATAATGTCAAAGGGAATTATGTTTTTAGACATTTTTACAAATTAATAAAAAATGTAAAGCTGAAATGTCTTAAGTCAATAAGTATTCAACCCCTTTGTTATGGCAAGCCTGAATAAGTTCAGGAGTGAAAATGTGCTGAACAAGTCACATAAGTTGCATGGACTCATTCTGTGTGCAATAATAGTGTTCAACATGATTTTTGCAGGACTACCTCATCTCTGTACCCCACACATACAATTATCTGTAAGGTCCCTCAGCCAAGCAATGAATTTCAAACACAGATTCAACCAAAAAGACCAGGGAGGTTTTCCAATGCCTCGCAAATAAGGGCACCTACTGGTAGGTGATTAAAAAAAAGCATATATTGAATATCCCTTAGAGCATGGTGAAGATATTAATTACACTTTGGATAGTATACTCCCAGTCACTACAAAGATACAGGCGCTCTTCCTAACTCAGTTGCCGAAGAGGAAGGAAACCGCTCAGGGATTTCACCATGAAGCTAATGATAACTTTAAAACAGATACAGAGTATAGTGGCTGTGATAGGATGAAAACTGAGGATGGATCAACAACATTGTAGTTACTCCACAATATTAATCTAATTGACATAGTCAAAAGAAGGAAGCTTGTACAGAATAAAAAAAGACTAAAAAAATGCATCCTGTTTGCAACAAGGCACTAAAGTAATACTGCAAAAAATGTGGCAAAGAAATTGACTTTGTTATGTTTGGGGAAAATCCAACACAACACATCACAGAGTACCACTCTTCACATTTTCAAGCATGGTGGTGGCTGCATCATGTTATGGGTATGCTTGTCATCAGCAAGGACTAGGGAGTTTTTTAGGATAAAAATAAATGGAATAGAGCTAAGCAGAGGCAAAATCTTAGAGGAAAACCTGGTTCAGTCTGCTTTCCAACAGACACCAGGATATAAATTCACCTTTCAGCATGACAATAACCTAAAACACAATGCCAAATATAGTTGCTTACCAAGACAACATTGAATTTCCTGAGTGGCACATCTATGGCAACACTTGGCTGTCTAGCAATGATCAACAACCAACTTGACAGAGCTCGAAGAATTTCAAAAAAAATAATGTGCAAATATTGTGCAATCCAGGTGTGCAAAGCTCTTCGAGACTTACCCCAGAAAGACTCACAGCTGTAATCGCTGCCAAAGGTGATTCTAACATGTATTGACTCAGGGGGTTGAATACTTATATAATCAAGATATAGTTGTGTGTTTTTCATGAATGTTTCACAAATAATATAATTTTTCTTCCACCTTGACATTAGAGTATTTTGTGTAGATCATTGACAATTAAATCAATTTTAATCCCACCTTGAAACACAACAAAACGTGGGAAAAGTAATGTGGTATGATTACTTTCTGAAGGCACTGTAGTTTCAGACACTTTTAGAGGGAGTGAGACAGTGAACTCATCAACTCAACACCATTTCATATCTGTCGCCCTCCAATTCCCCCCACTAACACCTCACCCAAATTACCCTGTAACGGTACACACACTCATCTTAGTTTTCAAGTTGGGAAATGTTAACATCATTTCCAAAGACGCAGCAACTGAGATAACTTCTCTACTACTCTCTCTCACTTTCTCTTCATATCCTCTCAGTCTCCACTCTATATCCCTCTTCACCTATCCCTCTGTCTCTCCTCTCCCTTCTCTCCTCCCTATCCTCTCTCCCAACTCTCCCTCCCTTTTCCCCCCTCTCTCCTCCAGATGTCTGCTACAGTGGGAGAGTCTGTGCGGCTGGACGTCGTCTGACACTTTTCACAACAATGATAACAACCTGCCGGCTACGTCCTTCAGCCGTCCGTCCCTGGGGATCTCACGCCCGCGCACAAGTCGAATGCACACACGACCACACTCACAAGTACACACAAACCCAGACGGACAAACCGACCCCCAGACTGATAAAAACTCCAAGTCATATTTATCAGAGTGGAAAGTGTGGAGCTAGCTTAAAGCCTCACTAATAGCAATCCAGCGTTTCATGTATATACCCACCAAACATTCAGGGACTAGTGTCTGCAGGTTTTCCTTTTTTCCTTTCAGTTAAGACCTAGACAACCAGGTGAGGGGAGTTCTTTACTAATGTAACCTGAATTCATCAATCAAGTACAAGGGAGGAGCAAAAACCTGCAGACACTCTGCCCTCCATGGAATGAGTTTGACACATTTTACATCTGTTCTGTCACATATTCCACATAGACCAGTTCCTACAAGCCCCTAAATAATTGCACATGTTTGTTCTATCCCGAGACCAGCACACCTGATTCAGGAGGGGCACAAGGACTAGGTGACAAAACACTGATTAAGACAATGCCAACACTAAGGTTTGTGTGTCTTTTGGGATTCTAGTAGTATTGACGTTCTCTTACTTTTCGTAGTCATGCTTGCAATAGAGCAGACGGTCTCTGCAGTAGCACGTCCCACTGAGTGCGCTCAGACACACCGCACACTTGACGCAGGTCTCGTGCCACGAGCGCTCGTTGACACGCAGCAGGAAGCGGTCGGCAATGGGCGACTCACACCCAGCACACACCTCGCCCCCTCCGCCCCTGTGTTCTGAACCTGAGGGGAGAGGGGGACACAAGGAGAATGGGGATACCTAGTCAGTTGCACAACTGAATGCATTCTACCCAAATATTGCTTCCGCATTTAACCCAACCCATCTGAATCAGTGAGGTGCGGGGGCTGCCTTAATCGAAGTCCACGTCATCGGGTATAGTGTGTGTGTGTGTGTGTGTGTGTGTGTGTGTGTGTGTGTGTGTGTGTGTGTGTGTGTGTGTGTGTGTGCGTGTGCGTGTGCGTGTTCAGACCTGTAAATGTCAAGAAGAGCTTGAAAAAAAAGAATACAATTCAGCATTACTTCCCAGCAAGGTCCAGGATTTTTTTTTTTATGACAAAAATAGTAATACAAATGATAAATACAAATAAAAATGTATCACATACCAAATGTATTACATATTTATCATATATTTATCCCATTTATAACATATAAAGTTGAGAATGTAAAAGTTTCTGTCACTATAACCTTTGAAATTTCAATGGATATTTATTGAATTATTAGACTATAATGCTAAAATCATGATGTGCCAGTCAGGCTCAAGACGTCAGTCCCATTTCACTCCTCACCGAATGGCGTGGAGGCTGGAGGCTGCTGAAGACATGATTGGGTCTCCTCTGTTTTCATCCTCCTTCCTTCGTCGTGTTCGCTGGACGAGAAGGAGGAAAAAGAAAGGGGACAGTTACCCTCTAAATATCAAGCGTACAGACAACAAGTGTGTAGAGGGAAAAAATAGAGGACAGATTGTCGTCGACGAAAAGTGAGAAAGAGAATATACCGTAAGGGGGAAATAAAACGCATCAAAAATCAATGAAAGAAAGACACGTAGGCTATAGGCCTAAACATGACCGTGGATATTATATTTCAGTGTCCTCTTGAAAACATATTTAACTTCCAATTTATAAATTAATTACATGAACAGTCGCCCTGCAATGCGCACATATTGCAACAGGAATAATATAGAATATAAATATTGCCGTGGATTGGATAAATGATTAGGAAATTAAATAAATGTGCTAGGCCTAATAGGCTACTCAATTCGGTCTACTCAACAGAGTTTTAAACACCTGACACACTGAGATTGAACGCTGGAGCCGAAGGTGGTGTGTGGCCCTATTCCTGTTTATTTACTTACATCATGTGATACCCGAAGTCAGATTGGGGGTGGAACCGGAGATCTGGCCTTGGCCTAATCTTGACCAAAAACTGGTCGGGATTTAAACCCCGTGACTGGAGGGTGGGGGGGTAATGTTGATAATGTTGTCAAATACAATTCATAGAAATTTAGGAAATCTATCTAAATTCCAACTAAAGCATGGGGATTCATTAATATACTTTGAATAATAATACCAATATTAATAATAATACGCTAATAATACTGTTAATAATAGAATAATACAAATAATAATAATATGATAATACATTTACTAATGGTGTGGTAGACTATAGAATTGTTCAATCACGACACTTAGTCTTGGATTTCTCAAGCCTATTCCATGAACACAAACTTAATCTACATAAATCGTGACATTTCAAGAATGCACTGTGTTCAATAGGCCTATTGAAACATAGCGAGAACATGTGTATTTATTAATTGACAATATTCCAAATCAAAGCGACATTAAGTTTGTTTTTTATGAATATTTATGATTAAGAACGCCTAAATCTAATTCCCGCCGATATCCTACATTTCGAAAGGAACTAACCGTTCTGAATGACCGATTTAATTTAAATATATTATTTAGGCTTGAAATGATCATTTATCAATTATTGGGTTATCAGATAACAATTCTTAATCGAATATGAAGCTTACCGTGGGCTACCTGTTAATGAAATGACCTGATAGACTTTCAAGATACATTTGCTCTCATTGGAGGAATGAGGGTGTCACTGCTTCGAATAAAAATAAAAGGAATTGAAAAAAAATTAAACCTGAAAAATCATCAAGAAATATGAATCATAATTGATGTAGGCTATAATGTAATTTACACCGTCATTACAAATCGAAATAATTATTAGGCCTATGTGTTGAATTAAGGATTGCAATCTCGAATAAAATAGCCTACTAAATCAAATAATCTAGGCCTATGCATGTGCATAGACTACAGAACTGTATCCAATAACTTCACAAATATGTATTTCAATTGATTATTATCCAAATGATCACAACAGTGATTACAAGATAGGCTATAATATTAGAAAACCACATAAACTAATAAAATCTCTTGAAAAACAAATAGGGAATATTATTTTGTTTTCCCGACCAACTGCTATAATGGACACTATCTGTCATAGAATGTGAGCCTTGTTGTTGCCTTGTTGTTGCCTTGTTCTTGCCTTGCTTGTGCCGAGGCGCGTGCGTCTCTATTCGTCTATTTCTGAGAGCACATAACTGATTGCAATTTCATGTCTATTATTCATAACTGTGTAAGGGTCATGCAGACTAATACTGTGGACCAGAACGGTATATCCATAAACTACTATCAAATCAAATCAAATTGTATTAGTCACATGCGCCGAATACAACAGGTGTAGACCTTACAGTGAAATGCTTACTTACGAGCCCCTAACCAACAATGCAGTTAAAAAAATAAAATACGAATAAGAAATAAAAGTAACAAGTATTTAAAGAGCAGCAGTAAAGTAACAATAGCGAGACTATATACAGGGGGGTACCCGTACAGAGTCAATGTGTGGGGGCACCGGTTAGTCGAGATAATCGAGGTAATATGTACATGTAGGTAGAGTTATTAAAGTGGCTATGCATAGATGATAACAACAGAGAGTAGCAGCGGTGTAAAAAAAAGGGGGGGGCAATGCAAATAGTCTGGGTAGCCATTTGAATAGATGTTCAGGAGTCTTATGGCTTGAGGGTAGAAGCTGTTTAGAAGCCTTTTGGACCTAGACTTGGCGCTCCGGTACCGCTTGCCATGCGAGAGAACAGTCTAGGATGGCTGGAGTCTTTGACTGGAGTCTATCCGATAAGCTTTACGTTATACCGATAATATACTGGACAAAACTGAAGGGGCACCTGGTTTAGTCTCATTTTGCGCCCCCTCTAAATAAAAAGCATAGGCCTATCAAAAGCTGTAGGCCCTGTGTAGTGACAGGGCTATCAAAGCTTTAAAATATGTTCTGTTAACACCAAAGTCCGGGGAATGTGCTCGGTAGGCCAAAAATTAAAGCGTTGTGTGAAGTTGTAGGTTAAGGTTAGGGTCAGGTAAGGTAAGGTTTATGGTTAAGGTTAGGGTAAGGTTTAGGGTAGGGATGTCACAAGGATCGCGGATAGCACTAACAATGAAAGATTGCCAGCAAATGCGGTGCATATAGGCTATGTCGTCGATTTTCTTGGAGCTATGTTATTACTGCATCATCATCACACGTTCACAATAAAGCTAATCACCATTTGATATCATATTTCCCCATTATATTCACATAACTAGGCTACCACTGCCTTTTTCAATTTGCGTCACCCTGTAGCCTATATTCTCCACAACATGTTGATATAAACATGTGTAGGCTACTGTTAGAAAAATATTTGTTTGGGATAAATAGTCTATTTCTTTATAGGCTAATACCAGCCCACATTTCTGCAACTCATTGGAGAGACATGCCTACATTCACATTTCGGACCATTGGCTCCAACCGAGGTTGTGGCTATTATCTCGATGAGGAGCGAGACTCAATCATCATCATCATCATCATCATCATCATCATCATCATACAGGTAGACATGGGAAAGGCCAGCGGTTTTCAAATCCCTCAACGGGGACCGCCAGATGTTCCACAGTCGTGTTGTAGCCCTGAACTAGTTTACCTCATCAAGGGCTTGATAATTAGTTGACAAGGTGAATGAGGTGTGCTAGCTCTTGAATAGTTGACATTTTGGAACGGGCTGGGGTCTCGGGGTTCCCGATGAGAGCTTTGAAAAGCCCTGAGATAGGCTATAATCATTTAAAAATATATATCGATAAGGACTAATGGTTTGCTATGGACCGCAAGCCTATAATAAGACAGAAAATCTATCTCGACAACTTTACCATTCAACAAAAGATTAAAGTAAAATATTACAAAACTATTTGGGTATTTAAAAGTAGGCAATGTTAAAGTTGATAGGCCTACAACTAGGAAATGATGTGGGCTAGTCAAATAGCAGATTAGGCTACAGGCGATATGCAACACATAACCTACACTTCGATACAAGTCAAACCTTTGGAGGAATTCCCATGAGCCTCAAATAATACCATCAAGAAACCGACGTAGGATCCCTCCTATTTCCAAGGGAGAATAAGACACGTAAAGAGGGTGGCCTGGTTAAATGTGATGAAAAATGTAGCACTTTATATTGGCAACATATCTGCAAATTGATGTTGGCAACGCACCGACAACCTGTCGACGCGTTCTGGATGTTGGCGGCGGACGCACATACCTTGAGGTGAAACACACTCCTTCCGAAACCTCTATCGGTAGCATTAAAATAACATAAGACTAGTCGGTCCGTGGACGTGCACGCGTCGTATAGTCCAACTCCAGACAGCGAATAGCAGCAAAATAGCTTAATGTAAAGGCAAACTATTCTATTGTGCTCTCGTTTCTCCCCGTCGCTCTGAAGCGGACTGTGCGCCCGGAGTTCGGTGTGCATAATACGGTGGAAGGAGGGGAGGGAGGAGAGGGGAGGGGGGAGCAGGAGAAACGGCGACTGTTCTTAAGGTGAGGGGGTGTATGACGTAGTGATAATGTGCTGTACTGGAATAAGGTGTTTGCATGTGGTGGAGATGGAGACTGGATAATAAGCAATCACCATCGGGTGATGAATGTTGTTCTTTTTAGATAAATTGGATTGTTTTTAACAAAACCATCAGGCATTAGCATTGACATTAAAATGACTTTCAATAAAATTCACAGTAGAAAAAAAATAAGCCATTGACCATCAATGCTTAGCTTACACATTATCTTATGAAAGAGTGCTGCTGCAATATAGGAACTTTTATAAGATTTTTTTTACATTTCAAACCTTATCCTACTTGGCTATACCCGTATTCTCAACTGTTGAGATGACGTAGAACTATTTTGATAGTTAGGCCTATTGAACAATGACAAGGCCACGGTTTCTCAAACTTGGTCATCGGGACCCCAAGTGGTGCACGTTTTGGTTTTTACCCTCACACTACACAGCTAACTCAAATAATCAACTAATCTTCAAGCTTTGATCATTTGAATCAGCTGTGTAGTGTTAAGGCAACAAAAAAAACGTGCACCTCTTGGGGTCCCGAGGACCGACTTTGGGAAACGCTGGACTAGGCCCTACTGTATGCATGAGCAACCTACACGTGTAAAGAGAAAGGGTTTCTAAACAATTAGAAACAAATGTTTTCCTACTTGCTAGATATAATAAGTGGTTGGTTTAACGTTTGGCCCCGTTTGTAAAAAAAAAAAAAAGCACTTTTCATGCGGTGAATTCTACTGCCGCCGTGTGGCAAGAGAGGTGGAGGCGAGTTGCCTACAGCCAGCCTACTGTTCTTACATGATGGTAAAGTCAGTCACACCGGCAATTCTATGAAATGCTTTCGTACAAAGTCCATACAGCAATTCATCTGACTGGAATTCATGTCAAATGGATCCAAATGTGGAAATAGTTGTAGTTAGAAGTTAATATGGAATAGATTACAAAAGGGAAGCTCAATGTAAGTACATTTTATGTGTGTTTATTCATAGAAATCTTACAGCATTCCAATGAGCTTCCTATAAAACGTAATAGAAAAATCACAGATGTACCGTTTGTTTACAGTAGAAGCCTGGCATTCACGTTTTTAGGGGAACAGCAAACCGTGCAGGAAACACTCCTGTCAGAGCTGGAGGGGGATAAACTTTTTACAGAATTCATCAAGAGGATGAGGTTATAGACAGAGATGTATTTTCCGGCCCTGTGACCGTAAGTGGGCAGTCGATCTAGCCTTTGTCTTTGTGTGTGCTTGCTGCATAAAGCATACTTCTCCCCACAACTCTCAAACTCTATCCAAATATTCAGAGCAGGTCAGAGAAACAGTTACAAATATTTCAGAGCAGTCCAGATTAACTTTACCAAAAAAAAAATCACATATTTGTCTGGTCCAAGTTTTACTGGAGAGAACCTTGACAGAGTAGTCCGTCTGTAGTCTGTAACTATGTCAGGAAGGACTCCAGAGAGAGAGAGAGAGAGAGAGAGAGAGAGAGAGAGAGAGAGAGTGTGCTTCCTCATTATAGGGGTTACAGTGAATCTGTGTTCCAAATGGAACCCTATTCTGAAACCTTCCATAGGGCACTGGTCAACAGTAATGTACTATTGGGAATGGAGTGCCATTTGGGATGGAAACACATGGACTTCTCCATAAAGGGGTTATTACAGGGATTCTCCTGCTATATTTAGGTTCTGGAGTCACTTCTTTACCAGAGCTGTCTGTTGGTTGCCGGCCCAATCCTGGCTTGTTAGAGATATAGTGTGTATTCATTAGTGCACACCGTACAGTAGCAAAACGTTTCACAATGAAAACAAGTTCCGGTATTACTTTATAATGAATCCATGTAACAAAGCATTTATAATGGATTAGTAAATAGTTCAAGCATAATTTATTAATCATTACTCATTCATTCAATTGTGTAATCATTAGTTAAGTATTTTTGCGTGGCCTGATCTAAAGTGTGGGCTATTCATACTTTATGAATGCTTTGAGTGACCAGTGTAATTTCTCATTAAAAGATGGCCATGCCATTCATTGGTAGACATTCTAGCAGTACCTGCTGCAGGTCTCAAAATGCCCCCCTTAGAACATATCAATGGTTAAACAATAATCACACAATACAGAGGATGTTTAAATATATTGAACATTTTATTCCAAAACGGTCACACTGTTGTAATAGTGCGATGTGTAACTTCAGACACACTATGCTGAGTAGAATAATGTTTTTTTTTGGTCTGAAAATGCTAACAGTGACATTTCTACCAAAACCAAAGTGTGGAGCAGTCAGTCTACAGACAGCATGCGAGGTAGCGAAACAAATATCTGAATTTATAATTTAGCTGAATTATCCCATTATGTTTAAAGAGTTACTACATTTTAAAGACGGGAAGCATTCAAAAGTTATACATGTAACATTTCAATCTGCAAATCATACATGGAACATATCTACCTCAATCACATAGGCCTATCAGTAGTAGTGAATGACGAGAGAGAACAACCGATCTGGCCAGCTGTTGTGTGTAGGCTACATCTCCCCGTTTTATGACTCGTTTGCGTTTGTGAGGTTGACGAGATTAGCAAAACATTCACGTTACAATAGAGGGCTGCATTTCTGTGCGAGACAGGGCGGAGTGAGCTGGGTCACATAAGCCTAAAAGAACATCGCGGGACTGCAGTTGGGTTCGGGACCAGTTCTTGCAGTAGCGGGTGGGAGTCGGACAGAAAGCCAGCAGTGGTATGAAAAACTGCTGGTGAGGGCGAGAGCCTGTCTGGTGCAGACCTCTACAGTACACCTCTTCCTCGTGTCCTTGCAACAGTTGTTTTACAACAGTTTTCGTGAATAAAATGTTTGATATATTTCCTTAAAGGCCCACTGCAGTCAAACACTAGATTTTCCTGTGTTTTATATATACTGCTCAAAAAAATAAAGGGAACACTTAAACAACACATCCTAGATCTGAATGAAAGAAATAATCTTATTAAATACTTTTTTCTTTACATAGTTGAATGTGCTGACAACAAAATCACACAAAAATAATCAATGGAAATCCAATTTATCAACCCATGGAGGTCTGGATTTGGAGTCACACTCAAAATTAAAGTGGAAAACCACACTACAGGCTGATCCAACTTTGATGTAATGTCCTTAAAACAAGTCAAAATGAGGCTCAGTAGTGTGTGTGGCCTCCACGTGCCTGTATGACCTCCCTACAACGCCTGGGCATGCTCCTGATGAGGTGGCGGATGGTCTCCTGAGGGATCTCCTCCCAGACCTGGACTAAAGCATCCGCCAACTCCTGGACAGTCTGTGGTGCAACGTGGCGTTGGTGGATGGAGCGAGACATGATGTCCCAGATGTGCTCAATTGGATTCAGGTCTGGGGAACGGGCGGGCCAGTCCATAGCATCAATGCCTTCCTCTTGCAGGAACTGCTGACACACTCCAGCCACATGAGGTCTAGCATTGTCTTGCATTAGGAGGAACCCAGGGCCAACCGCACCAGCATATGGTCTCACAAGGGGTCTGAGGATCTCATCTCGGTACCTAATGGCAGTCAGGCTACCTCTGGCAAGCACATGGAGGGCTGTGCGGCCCCCCAAAGAAATGCCACCCTACACCATGACTGACCCACCGCCAAACCGGTCATGCTGGAGGATGTTGCAGGCAGCAGAACGTTCTCCACGGCGTCTCCAGACTCTGTCACATCTGTCACGTGCTCAGTGTGAACCTGCTTTCATCTGTGAAGCGCAGAGGGCGCCAGTGGCGAATTTGCCAATCTTGGTGTTCTCTGGCAAATGCCAAACGTCCTGCACGGTGTTGGGCTGTAAGCACAACCCCCACCTGTGGACGTCGGGCCCTCATACCACCCTCATGGAGTCTGTTTCTGACCGTTTGAGCAGACACATGCACATTTGTGGCCTGCTGGAGGTCATTTTGCAGGGCTCTGGCAGTGCTCCTCCTGCTCCTCCTTGCACAAAGGCGGAGGTAGCGGTCCTGCTGCTGGGTTGTTGCCCTCCTACGGCCTCCTCCACGTCTCCTGATGTACTGGCCTGTCTCCTGGTAGCGCCTCCATGCTCTGGACACTACGCTGACAGACACAGCAAACCTTCTTGCCACAGCTCGCATTGATGTGCCATCCTGGATGAGCTGCACTACCTGAGCCACTTGTGTGGGTTGTAGACTCCGTCTCATGCTACCACTAGAGTGAAAGCACTGCCAGCATTCAAAAGTGACCAAAACATCAGCCAGGAAGCATAGGAACTGAGAAGTGGTCTGTGGTTACCACCTGCAGAACCACTCCTTTATTGGGGGTGTCTTGCTAATTGCCTATAATTTCCACCTGTTGTCTATTCCATTTGCACAACAGCATGTGAAATTTATTGTCAATCAGTGTTGCTTCCTAAGTGGACAGTTTGATTTCACAGAAGTGTGATTGACTTGGAGTTACATTGTGTTGTTTAAGTGTTCCCTTTATTTTTTTGAGCAGTGTATATTTCCACAATATGAGATTGGAATAATTCAGTGAAATTGTGAAAATTATGATAATGCCCTTTTAGTGTAAGACCTTCCAAAGTTCTCTGCCAATAACAGCTAGTTTTTAAGTTTCCCCCTCCCCACTCAGACCACTCCGACATTCCTAGCAAAACTCTTGCTTGAGAAATCGCTCTTTGCTAAGAAGCTATTTTTTTGTTTCTTTTTGTCCATTTTAATTGAAAACAATCACAGTCAGGTACTTAATTGTTACCCAGAAATGATTTGCTATTGAGATAAAAACGTCTGTATTGGCCCTTTAAACATCCTGCGTTGTGTACTTGTTATTTTACCATTGATACTGTATGTTTCATACCTTAAAAGGAGTATCAGGTACAGCTGGACTGTCTACCAATGGCGTGTCCATCTTTTTGTGAGAAATTACACTGGTCACTCAAAACATTTATAAAGTATTTATAAAGTGTAGATTGCACACAATGTATATGAGGCCACGCAAAAAGACGTAACTAATGATTCTCAAATGGCTTAAATGACCTATATTAAACATCTTATGAATGGAGTAATGATTAATAAATGATGAATAAACTATTTACTAATCCATTACAAATGCTTTATTACGTGGAATTACTATAAAGGGCTACCAGAGTTTCTATTGGACATATTCAGGTAGGTCCCTCCCCATTTGGTTCAGTTTGGTTTCTATTGGACATATTCAGGTAGGTCCCTCCCCATTTGGTTCAGTTTGGTTTCTATTGGACATATTCAGGTAGGTCCCTCCCCATTTGGTTCAGTTTGATTTCTATTGAAGACACACACAGTGTGCATGACTGGAATTGTCACAGAAGTCCTGTTGATATCATTACAGTGCATGTTGATGCAAATTATACATACAGTATAGGGCTTAATTACTTAAAGTCAAGATTCGGTCCTGTGTGTCTGTGTATATAGACAGTGCGTATGGACAGTGTGTGGTGTGAGTAGGCCCTTTGATGAGCGTATCATTTATATCTATGTGCATAACTGTGATGAGTTACAGTACCAGTCAAAAGTTTGGACATACCTACTCATTCAAGGGTTTTTCTTTATTTTTACTATTTTCTACATTGTAGAATAATAGTGAAGACATCAAAACTATGAAATAACACATATGGAATCATGTAGTAACCAAAAAAGTGTTAAACAAATCAAAATATATTTTATATTTGAGATTCTTCAAAGTAGCCACCCTTTGCTTTTATGACAGCTTTGCACACTCTTGGCATTCTCTCAAACAGCTTCATGAGGAATGCTTTTCCAACAGTCTTAAAGGAGTTCCCACATATGCTGAGCACTTGTTGGCTGCTTTTCCTTTACTCTGCGGTCCAACTCAACCCAAACCATCTCAATTGGGTTGAGGTCGGGTGATTGTGGAGGCCAGGTCATCTGATGCAGCACTCCATCACTCTCCTTGGTCAAATGGCCCTTACACAAACTAGAGGTGTGTTTTGGCTCATTGTCCTGTTGAAAAACAAATGATAGTCCCGCTAAGGCCCAAACCAGATGGGATGGTGTATCGCTGCAGAATGCGGTGGTAGCCATGCTAGTTAAATGTTCCTTGAATTCTAAATAAATTACTGACAGTGTCACCAGCAAAGCACCCCCACACCATCACCTCCTCCTCCATGCTTCACTGTGGGAATCACACATGCGGAGATCATCCGTTCACCTATTCTGCGTCTCACAAAGACACAGCGGTTGGAACCAAATATCTCAAATTTGAACTAATCAGACCAAAGGACAGATTTACACCGGTCTAATGTCGATTGCTTGTGTTTCTTGGCACAAGCAAGTCTCTTTTGGTGTCCTTTAGTAGTAGTTTCTATACAGCAATTCGACCATGAAGGCCTGATTCACACTGTCTCCTCTGAACAGTTGATGTTGAGGTGTGTCTGTTACTTGAACTCTGTGAAGCATTTATTTGGGCTGCAATCGGAGGTGCAGTGAACTCTAATGAATTTATCCTTTGCAGCAGAGGTAACTCTGAATCTTCCTTTCCTGTGGCGGTCTACACGACTTTTGCGACTGCACTTGAAGAAAGTTCTTGACATTTTTCAGATTGACTGACCTTCAGGTCTTAAAGTATGTGTAATGGACTGTTGTTTCTCTTTGCTTATTTGAGCTGTTCTTGCCATAATATGGTCTTTTACCAAATAGGGCTATCTTCTGTATACCACCCCTTCCTTGTCACAGCACAACTGATTTTCTCAAACGCATTAAGAAGGAAAGAAATTCCACAAATTAACTTTTAACAAGGCACACCTGTTAATTGAAATGCATTCCAGGTGACTACCTCATGAAGATGGTTGAGTGAACGCCAAGAGTGTGCAAAGCTGTCATCAAGGCAAAGGGTGGCTACTTCGCGGAATTTCAAATATAAAATATATTTTGATTTGTTTAACACTTTTTTGGTTACTACATGATTCTATATATGTTATTTCGTAGTTTTGATATCTTCACTATTATTCTACAATGTAGAAAATAGTACAAATAAAGGAAAAACCCTTGAATGAGTAGGTGTGTCCAAACCTTTGACTGGTACTGTATGTTAGTATGTTCTGTATTCATGAGTATTCTCGAGTAATCATGAGTGTATGTCATTTTTCGCTGTATTTGTAAAAAACACTGGACGTTACACAATACAATTCATCCCTTCTATGGGTTTAACCATAGAAATAGAATCCTGCCAGTCCACGGAACTTTGACTTGAATGGGGAATGTCCGTTCTCGAATGTGATTCTAATTCTATGGTTCAAAGTTCCAACCTTCCTCCTCCTCAGACAAAGTGTTGCTGCAGTCCTGAGTGGCTACGTCTGAGCTTCAGCCCTGACAAGATCTTCCGGGCCGGGCCACTAAGACCCTCCTCTCCGCTCAGTCTCCGCCTCTCACCCACCCACCCCTGCCTGTTATTGGACTGGTTCACGTTCAGCTGAGACAATGTGGCAGACCGACTCCTAAGCCCTGCCTCCTGAGCACCGGTGCTCGGCGTCGGATAGGCTCCTGCCGCTCCTGCTGTTGTTGCAGCTATTGATGGTTCTACTACCACTGTCCCCGCCCGCAGCCTGCCCTGTGGAACCTCATATGGGCGTGTCTTCTCTCTTTCCGTCTGGCTCTCTGGGGCGTGGCCTCCAGCCTGGCTGAGCAGGTGGTAGGCGGTTGTCTCGGGGGGGAGCTCCAATCGAAGGATTCTCATTCTCTGGCTAACCGGTTCAGGGGAGGGGCTACGGCTGCTGTCTGCGCTCCTCGCTTGGTTTCTCTTCCTCTCCTCGTCTTCATCCTCCTCTTCATCATCCTCCTCTTCCCCGAGCTGCCCGGCACTGGTAGTGCCGGCGGAGCGGCGGAGACCCGGGGTGGACTGGCGCGGGTACTTGACAGGCTGCCTGCTGAAGTGGCTCCGTGGCTGGGTCCCCACGGTGGGAGAGTCGCCTGGCTCTGGACCCCCTACCAGATCACCCAGAGCAGCAGCCTCTGTTGATGCCCCCCTCACAGCCACGACTGGGGAAGCAAGGGGGAGGAAAGGGAGAAGAGAGGGGAGGAGATGCGACAACAAGACAAACCAGAGAAACACAGATTAACCACTGTACTTCACCTTTAGCTTGGCAAAGTAAATACTCTGTCTCTTTCTATCATAACATGTTGTGTGAGTTTAGGGCTCGCTTTTGAGAGGCTGTTGAATATTGGCAAACGAATGCAGAAAATGCCTGCAGTGAAGTCAGCAGAGGGCGCTATAACATGACACAAACAGTGAGCAGCGAGCAGACAAAAGATCTGATGGCAGCAGAGAAAGGTTATGTAAGGAAATGACAGATCAGATAAGAACAGCAAAGTCCTCTAGCCCACTTGTTTACCAACAATACCCATTCATCCAACCAACCATTCCTCTGATACTACAGTACATCCCGCCTACCTGCTCTCTCACTGGCTTCAGGGCTGAGCTGGTCCACTGCCTCATTGGACGACGACTTGTCAGATATATAACCCTCGCTCGAGTCTCTCTTGATTGTACGAGTCTGTTGAAATGACACAAACTCTGAGTTTTGGAGAATAGATACCAGATTTTGGGGTAGGAAGTGTTGGGAATGGAACGCTGTAGCGAGATAAATACTATATTTCTAGGTCTAGAAAGTGAACCCCAGTGGGTTACAGAGAGATTGCCAGGTAAATTGTGGATGTTGAGTATCCTATACATATAGCAGGGATTATTATTATAATTTTTTTATTTTATTTTTTTACTTATTGGAGAAAATCAAGTTGCCTGGTCACTTGTTCTCCTAGTTCTGTTTTCAGGCAAAGAAATCAGTAAAGGGCAGGGCACTAACCTTCTCTTCCACCCCCCCACACCCTCCCAGTATTTCCCAGTGGTCAGTGTTGTGTATTTAGTGGCCAAGAACACCCACGCTAGGGCTGTGTCTCAATAGCTTTAACTTGCTTCCTCTTTTCATGTCCTTTCCTACCCATGAATCCTGCCGTTTACACATTATCCAGTCCTTTGGCCTATCAGTGGTAACGGAGGACAGGAGAAAGGAAAGGGAGTCATTTTACAATAGAGAAAGAAGAAGAAGAACAGGAATAATTTGACACTCATTTACTATATTTCACAGAAGAAGCCATTGGACAGTATTGAGATCCAGCCGGGGTAGAGCTGGTCAGGAAAGGAAGGGTCAGATCAGAATCCAGTCAGAGGTAGCATAGACACACAGACACACACACACACACCCACCCCTATGTTGCATTGTGTTAAGCCTCACAAAAAAAGCACATAATCCCTTCCGGGTTGGCAACAGCAGAGTCACAGCATGGCGAGCCAGGAGCATTAAAAGGGGCAATCTGGGATTGGTACATCTGTTTTGGGACTTTTAATTTGAATACATGATATAGCCATTGACTCTTGAATAATATTCCTTATAAGTGCCTCATTAGTTACATTTCTTCAACCCCAATCCCTCAGCTGTTTACCAAAAAAAGTGACCGGAGTGACCTCTTGTTGTTTGAATCCCAGATTACCCCTTTGAGACAACAACAGGTAACAGAAGCAACAGGAAAGAAAGCAGCTCAAGGCATCAGGCTGAGGCTGAACTCCGTGAACCCTGGCTGTGAGGCAGACTTGGGTTCAAATACTATTTGAAATCTGTCAAATACTTTGAGTAGTTGCTCTAGCCTTCCTGGAGTGCCAGATGGGCTGGGTTTCCAGTTTTGTGACTATTCTATTGGAACTACTGCGCCGTGTAGTAGCCTGGCGAAGGTATTTGAAATCATTTCTAATAGTATTTTAACCCAGGTCTGACTGTAGGGCATCGTGAGCCGTCTCAATGTTACTTCGACTTAGAGGACCAATCACTGGCTGACAAACCTACAGCTGCCAGACGTGTGATCAAGAGGCCTCAGATTCAAAATGAAGCGTTTGATTGAGGTTAACATTGCCCTCCTATTCAAACCATTGAAAAACATTGGAGAAAATCTGTATTTAAATGTACTTCAGTATAGTGGGTCTATGAAAAGTATTTGAAAAGTATATATTTGTCTATCAGTTGAGGGTAGCCCATCTGTTAACCAGACCTGGGCTCAAATGGTATGTTTGGATTCAAATACTTAAGCTGCACTTGATTGAGCTTGTCTGACACGATGGAATCCCCCCCTTAGTGTGTCCCTTGCCTCTAGGGAACGGGGGCGTTCTTTGGACGAGGCTCCTCCAGCGAGGGGGTCCTGAGACCCAGGGTCAACCCCAGCAACGGTCTTCTGGGCCCCCCCTGAACACGTCGCCCGGGGAGGGGTGTCGGGGAGGGGGGTGGTGGGGGCGGGAGGTGGAGCGTCGAAGATGTGTTGGTGATGGGTGATGAGGAACTCCACCAGTAGGGCTTGGTAGGTGGTCTCCAGTAGGGCCACCATGGACACGTCTACAGACACCAGCGGGCGCAGCAGGGTCGGACCAAACACGATGCCCAGGTTACTGGGAGACATCTTGTTCTCCTCGTAGTTCTCTGATACTCTGTGGAGAGAGAGAGAGAGTGAGAGAGAGAGAATGTGAAATCAGTGAAGAAAAGAGAGGATAGAGTATGGTCAAAAAAAGACAATCTGGAGGAGGGCCCAGCACCCCTCATATGACCATGTGACTGAGAGTTCTGCTGCACGCCACAATAATCTGTTTACCCAGTGAGCTGAAGCATAACTTTGAGGAGCTAACATAAGTCTATGAGCATGGTTCACTGAGACATCTCCACAACAACCAGGTTTGCTAATTGTGTAGGTGACGCATCATGTACTGCAGTGTGCAGTAGTATCTGTGTAGGTGACGCATCATGTACTACAGTGTGCTGTAGTATCTGTGTAGGTGACGCATCATGTACTGCAGTGTGCTGTAGTATCTGTGTAGGTGACGCATCATGTACTGCAGTGTGCTGTAGTATCTGTGTAGGTGACGCATCATGTACTGCAGTGTGCTGTAGTATCTGTGTAGGTGACGCATCATGTACTGCAGTGTGCTGTAGTATCTGTGTAGGTGACGCATCATGTACTGCAGTGTGCTGTAGTATCTGTGTAGGTGACGCATCATGTACTGCAGTGTGCAGTAGTATCTGTGTAGGTGACGCATCATGTACTGCAGTGTGCTGTAGTATCTGTGTAGGTGACGCATCATGTACTGCAGTGTGCTGTAGTATCTGTGTAGGTGACGCATCACGTACTGCAGTGTGCTGTAGTATGTGTGTAGGTGACACATCGTGTACTGCAGTGTGCAGTAGTATCTGTGTAGGTGACACATCGTGTACTGCAGTGTGCTGTAGTATCTGTGTAGGTGACACATCGTGTACTGCAGTGTGCAGTAGTATCTGTGTAGGTGACACATCGTGTACTGCAGTGTGCTGTAGTATCTGTGTAGGTGATGCATCATGTTGCACGTTCCAGTACGGGATACACATGGTATACACATGGTATACACCATCCAACGAAATGCTTACTTCAGGTTCCTTCTCGACAATGCAACAACAATAAGAAATAAGAAAAATCCAAACATTAAGTAAATGGCTCAGTAGAATAAAATAAAACAGGGCCTCCTGAGTGGCGCAGCGGTCCAAGGCACTGCATCGCAGTGCTAGTGGTGTTACTACAGACCCGGGTTGTATCACAACCAGGCATGATTGGGAGTCCCATAGGGCAGCGCACAATTGGCCCAGCGTTGTCCGGGTTAGGGGAGGGTTTGGCCGAGGGGGCTTTACTTGGCTCATCGCGCTCTAGCGACTCCTTGTGGGGGGCCGGGCGCCTGCAGGCTGACCTCGGTCGTCAGTTGAACAGTGTTTCCTCCGACACATTGGTGCAGATGGCTTCCGGGTTCAGCAGTCAGGTGTTAAGAAGCAAGGTTTGGCGGGTCATGTTTTGGAGGACGCAAGACTCGACCTTCGCCTCCCAAGCCCGTTGGGGAGTTGCAGCGATGAGACAAGATGGAAGTGGGGGAGAAAAAGGGGGGTAATTCAAAAAAAAAAAAATATATATATGTAAATAATACAGGAAGGCACAATTTACAGTCAATATTTACACGTGTTTTGGGGAAGGGGGGATTGTGCAGTACTGAGCAATCATAATAAGAGTCTGGTAGCAGCAGTTGTGATGCGTGTGTAGCATGAATGTACTGTGTGTGTGTGTGTGTGTGTGTGTGTGTGTGTGTGTGTGTGTGTGTGGATGTGTGTATGTCTGTGTGGGCGTGCATGTGTGGGTGAGTGCATGTGTTCTAAGGTGTGGAGAATCAGAGCAGGTGGTCAGTCCAGTTCAAGTGTTCAGCAGTCTGATGACTTGTAGATTGAAACTGTCTCTGAGCCTGTTGGTATCAGACCTCATGCTCTGATACTGTCTGCCCAACGGTAAGGGAGTGAACAGCTCGTGGCTGGGGTGTGTGGGGTCCTTGATGATGCTGCAGGCCTTCCTCGGGCACCGTTTCGAAATAGGTGTCCCGAATAGGTGGGAGCATGGTGATGCACTGTATAATAGAGTAGTACCTGTGAAGGTGCCGCATCATATGCTGCAGTGTGTAGTAGAGTAGTACCTGTGAAGGTGCCGCATTATATGCTGCACTGTGTAGTAGAGTAGTACCTGTGAAGGTGCCGCATCATATGCTGTACTGTGTAGTAGAGTAGTACCTGTGAAGGTCACGCATCATATGCTGCACTGTGTAGTAGAGTAGTACCTGTGAAGGTGCCACATCATATGCTGCACTGTGTAGTAGCGTAGTACCTGTGAAGGTCACACATCATATGCTGCACTGTATAGTAGCGTAGTACCTGTGAAGGTCACGCATCATATGCTGCACTGTGTAGTAGAGTAGTACCTGTGAAGGTGACACATTATATGCTGCACTGTGTAGTAGAGTAGTACCTGTGAAGGTGACGCATCATATGCTGCAGTGTGTAGTAGCGGTATGGGGGCAGTCTCTCCAGCAGGTCTCTCAGGTTATATGTGAGGTCATTCACTATCCCAGGAGTCTCTGCTGCCGCCTCTCTCTCACTGAGACGCTGGATCTCCTTGCCCACCCCGATGAAGTCATTGTACAGGTCAAAGGTCAACAGCGGCTCTGGAAGCTGTGTGAGGAGGAAGATTGTTATTATTAACAATTAATTAACACATAATAATAATAATAATAATAATAAATACTTATTAGCTTCGATGCATTGACTGACAACTGTACCACATGATGTTCACTAAAAAGGGAATCCTGAGTTAAGATATGTCCATTTTTGTCACGCTTGTCGTCGTAGAGAGAAAGGGACCAATGCGCAGCGGATTTCGTGCTCAACATATTTATTTATAAAATAATGCGAACACCACGGAAGAAAACAATAAACAAACTAACGACATGAAAAAAGCAGTGCTCTCAAACAACTACCCACGAAAAACAAAGACAAACACACCCTACTATATAGGACTCCCAATCAAAGGCAACTCAACACACCTGCCTTCAATTGAGAGTCCAACCCCAATCAACTAGACATAGAAACACAGACACCTCTGCCACGTCCTGACCCAACTACAATAACCAAATATACTCTATACTGGTCAGGACGTGACAGTACCCCCCCCCCCCCCCAAAGGTGCAGACCCCGGAATGCACCTACACAAAACACAGAAAACCCCCAAAACAACCAGAAAAATCCCCTAAGCAAAAAGGGAGGGAAGGGAGGGTGGCTGCCGTCAACGACGGCACAGTGCTACACCCCCCCCTCCCCAACCCACCTATATGGGAGGCGGCTCAGGTGCGGGACGTGGACTCCGCTCCATCCCTGACGTAGTGCACTTAAGTGGCGTCCCTGACCTCGCCCGACTGGCGGGCGATTCTTGCCGCGACCGGCTGGCGGGTGTCTCTGGCTGCGCCCTGCTGGCGGGCGACCCTTGCTGCGCCCGGCTGGCGGGCGGCGATGACTGCGCCCGGCTGGCTGACGACCCTTGCTGCGCCCGGCTGGCGGGCGACCCTGGCTGCGCCCGGCTGGCGGGCGGCTCTGGCGGCTCCTGACAGGCGGCGGCTCTGGCGGCTCCTGACTGACGGGCGGCTCTGGCGGCTCCTGACTGGCGGGCGGCTCTGGCGGCTCCTGACTGGCGGGCGGCTCTGGCGGCTCCTGACTGGCGGGCGGCTCTGGCGGCTCCTGACTGGCGGGCGGCTCTGACGGCTCCTGACTGGCGGGCGGCTCTGGCGGCTCCTGACTGGCGGGCGGCTATGGCGACTCCTGACTGGCGGGCGGCTCTGGCGGCACCAGACTGGCTGGCGGCTCTGGCGGCTCCAGACTGGCGAGGCTGGGCTGACGCACTAGAAGCCTGATGCGTGGGGCTGGTACTGGACGTGCCAGCCTGGAGACACGCACCTCAAGGCTCGTGCGTGTAGCAGGAAACACTGGACCGTAGAGGCGCACTGGCGGTCTTAAGCGCAGGACTGGCATCACCCCTACTGGCTGGATGCCCACTTTCCCCTGGCACATGCGGGGCGCTGGTACTGCGCTTACCGGCCTGAAAATACCCGGCCTCACCACAGCACCCACTCCAAAGCACGGGACCTGTCCAGTATGTCTCTGCCTAAAAAGGGTACGGGGAGCTGGCCTGGGGCTCCATCCTCGCCCCGCCAAACTGCCCTTGTGCCCCCCCCAAAAAATTATTGGGGCTGCCTCTCGGGCTCCTTTACCAGCCGTGTTCCCCGGTCCTCGCCAGATTTCCTCCGCTGCTTGGTCCTGTTGTGGTGGGTAGTTCTGTCACGCTTGTCGTCGTAGAGAGAAAGGGACCAATGCGCAGCGGGTTTCGTGCTCAACATATTTATTTATAAAATAATGCGAACACCACGGAAGAAAACAATTAACAAACTAACGACATGAAACAGTGAAAGCAGGCTCAACAAAAAGCAGTGTTCTCAAACAACTACCCACGAAAAACAAAGACAAACACACCCTACTATATAGGACTCCCAATCAAAGGCAACTCAACACACCTGCCTTCAATTGAGAGTCCAACCCCAATCAACTAGACATAGAAACACAGACATAGACCAGTGACAAACCCCATAATATATACATCAACTACCCTCTGCCACGTCCTGACCAAACTACAATAACCAAATATATTCTATACTGGTCAGGACGTGACAATATTAGTCATAGTTTGGCATAATCATGAAAGGGAGCTTTGTGTGAGAGCTTAAATAACAGTGTATAACAATGTATGACTGTATCTCAAGTCAGAATCCATTCGACTCGATATTGTCTGTATTAACTGTGTCGTTGGCTCTACAGTATATTGTCTGTATTAACTGTGTCGTTGGCTCTACCGTTATATTGTCTGTATTAACTGTGTCGTTGGCTCTACAGTATATTGTCTGTATTAACTGTGTTGTTGGCTCAACAGTATATTGTCTGTATTAACTGTCGTTGGCTCTACAGTATATTGTCTGTATTAACTGTGTCGTTGGCTCTACAGTATATTGTCTGTATTAACTGTGTCGTTGTCTCTACATTATATTGTCTGTATTAACTGTGTCGTTGTCTCTACGTTATATTGTCTGTATTAACTATATCGTTGGCTCTACAGCATATTGTCTGTAATATCCATTTTCTTTGTTGTCTGGGAAACAGTGGAGTTGTACCTCCTTGAAGAAGTGTTTGAGGACCGAGGTGACGTCATGAGGTGAAAGGTCAGAGAGGTCGACTTGGTCCCCCTGGGTCTCGAAGACCTGACACAGCTTCTGGATACGAGGCTTCGACCCACTGATACGATACACCCCCTGGGAGGGATGGATGGATGGATGTAGGGGGAAAGGGGGGAAGGAGGGCAAGAGAAAGCAACAGGGATTGAGAGAAGGGCACTGCACTGTCGCTTCTGCTAAACAGTTTTCCTGTTTGCTTCAGTACTTATTCTAAGGCATATGACATCCAGGTTAATACTGTACCTGCAGAGTGAGGGCCCTGCTCTCTATCTCGGCCGTGCAGCGCTGGACCACATAGGGCACCTCGTCAGGCCGGTCCCGGGGCAACAGGGAGAAACCCACCCCAAACAGAACGCCCTTCCTGTTCTCACACTCATGCTGTAACACCTCCAGACACTTCCTATGAACCGCCACGCCACACTACAGACGGGTGGCAGGCGGGACAAGAGGACACGGATTAGCAAACCACAGGGTGACCTCAAATCACACCCTATAAACCTGGCTCACACTATAGAGTCAACCTGAACCATACCGCGCTGGCGCCACTGCGGAGGATAGAGAACCAAACCAGCCCAGTACAGCTCGGTTCAACCCTTTAGTGTGACTGTGAATCCGGCAATAGCGTTCTACTTTTGTCATTTAACAGGCTGCCACACAAAAGTCTCTCCTTCGCCTCCTCCCCTTTCTCACCTCCTCACACTCGATGCCGTTGACCACGATGTAGTTGTCACACTGTTTGCACTTCACCATCTTGCTCTTCATCTTCCGGAGTCGGTGCGTCAGCGCGGCCCGGGACGTAGTCCGTACCTTCCCCACCGTACCGTTCCCCTCTGGGGTGGAGTCCACACAGTCTAGGGGAAACCACAGGACAGGACTCAGTCATACTCGGCAGTGTACATGTCATGGTGGGAAACACTACCCCCCCTAGTTCCAAACAGAACCCTACTCCCTAGCAACTCACCTAGACCTGAGAGGATTGGGCAAGTGGAAGAATACGGCGACATTTCCACCTAGCCAATCAGTAGACAAGAAACAATTGCCACATTGGTTATATCGATCTAATCCTCTCAGATCTACCGGAGTAGCTAGGGTGTAGGGGTTAGGGCAGCGTTTCCCAAACATGGTCCTGGGGACCTCAAGGGCTGCACGTTTCTGTTGTTGTTTGTCCTAACACTACACAGCTGATTCAAATAATCAAAAGCTTGATGAGGTGTTGGTTGGTTGTCTGTATAGAGAGCAATGAGTTGGTGTCTGTTGTGTGAGTTAGGTGATGACGGTGACATTCACCTCCTTCCAGGACGGTGCCCATGTCCCTCTCATCCAGGTCGTCTGATGACATGGTCCCTGTGGAGGGGGCTTTAAGAAGCCTCCTGTTGCCATGGGCTACAGGGTTCAGGGTTCAACGTGGGTAAGACACACAGAGAAGGAAAGAGGACCGGACAAACAGGACGAGCTGAGTAAAGCTTCGTAGCGAACACGTGATTTCTCTCCACTAGCAATTATGACATTGACGTTTGACGATTGGTCAATCTTCTGAGCAGGATTCAATGAAATCTGTGGAGTGAAGCACACAGGCATACCTGGGCTGGACAGAGACTCCAGACTGCCTCCTATGCTCTCGCTGTCACTGTAGCCCTTTCGTTTAACCAGACTTTCTTCAGGCAGGGAGAAGGAGTCCTGCAGAGAGCTGGGGTTGCTGGTCTTACGACGGCCACTTGGAGGTGCCACACACACACGCACACACACACACACACACACACGCGCACACACACACACACGCACGCGCACGCACACGCACACGCACACGCACACGCACACACACACACACACACACACACACACACACACAATTAACATTGACAACAACTCTAAACATAAAACAACAGGCACTAATGGGACAAACAGTAGCATCCATTAGGCTACGGCTCTATGTCGAACAGGACAAATCATCCATCCGTCCGTACCTCTTGTTCTGAGGGACAAACTCCTGGAAGGTGAAGGTTTGTAGGGGCTGTTCTTGGCTTCTCTTCCTGAAGACGTAGAGCAGGTAGGGCTCCCCGGGTTCACACGGCCTGCAGGTCAACTCCAGGTTGTGGTAGCCCAGGGGAACCGGCTCCGTCTGCTGACGCTGGAAGTAGAACATGTTCACTGTGGCCTAGGGGGTGGTAGAGGTACATGATTAAGAGGGATTATTTCAAAATGATTCATCCCATTGAGCTCAAGATACCTCTGTAGCTCAGTTGGCAGAGCATGGCAACGCCAGCATATTCGGATCAATCCCTGGACTTCCTGTATGCATAATGTATGCACGCGTGACTAAGTTGCTTTGGATAAAAGGGTCTGCTATCTGGCATGTGTTATATTAATATATTATTTAGAAATGGAGAACTGGACCATATTTGAATGTTTTTTGTTTGTTTGTTGGGGCGATTGTTTAAATCAAAAGCATTGACAGTCTTAACCTCTAGGGGTTAGGGGGCAGTATTTTCACGGCCGGATGAAAAACGTACCCAATTTAAACAGGTACTACTCTGGCCCAGAAAATAGAATGTGCATATTATTAGTAGATTTGAATAGAAAGCACTCTGAAGTTTCTAAAACTGTTTGAATGGTGTCTGTGAGTATAACAGAACTCATATGGCAGGCAAAAAACCTGAGAAAAATTGAATCAGGAAGTGGGAGAAATTTTGTTTTGAATCCCTTGAAAAACTACAGTGACATAGGATTTACGTTACACCTCCTAACTCTTCCATTGGCTGTCAACAATCTTTAGGAACTGGTTTCAACCGTCAGCTGTTACCGGGCAGATCATTTTGGCTCAGTCAATCATTGGCCAGTCTGAGGAGAGGTGTCTTATGATGCGCGTGCACGTGACGTCATCGTTTTTATATTTTTATTCTGGGATGAATAGCTATTGCCCGGTTGTAAAATTATTGCAATTTTACGTTAAAAAATACCCTAAAGGATTGATTGTAAACATCGTTTAATGTGTTTCTACAAATGGTAATGGAACTTTGAACATTTCGTCTATGGATTTGCGTCCACGCCACATGGCATTGTAAAGTGTTCTGGATGGGTCAACAAAACGGACGTATTTGGACATAAATTATGGACATTGCAGAACAAATGAACATTTCTCGTGGAAGTGGGTGCCCATCCGAGTGCATTCCGCCGAAGATCAGCAAAGGTAAGTAAATATATCGAACATATTGTTAGAGATTTGTCGACGCCGTGGTTGTAGGCTAACTGTATAGCTTAGCATTGAAGGCTAAGTTCTGTACTCAGAATATTGAACAATGTGCTTTTTCCGTAACGTTATTTTGAAATCTGACAAAGTGGTTGCATAAAGGAGTAGATTATCTCTAATTCTTTAAATAATTGTTCTACATTTTTTCAACGTTTATGAGTTCTTCTGTAAATTAAATGTGCCTATTCACCGGGAGTTATGGGGAGAAAACATTTTCTGAACGTCACGCGCCAATGTAAAAATTGGGTTTTGGGATATAAATATAAACTTGATCGAACAAAAAATGCATGTATTGTCTAACATGATGTCCTAGGAGTGTCATCTGATGAAGATTGTCAAAGGTTAGTGCTTAATTTTAGCTGTATATCTGGTTTTGTGATTGCTATCGTGCTTGGAATTTTTTATTTTTTATTTTCCTGAGGTGCTATGCTAAAATAATCTAATGTTTTGCTTTCACCGTAAAGCCTTTTTGAAATCGGACAATGTGATTGGATTAACGAGTAGAGTATCTTTAAAATGCCGTATAATACTTGAATTTACATTTTGAGATTATTTTGTTTTGAATATCGCGCCGTGCTATCTCACTGGTTGTTGTCCAACCAATCCCGTTATCGGGATTGTATCCTCATTAAAAGACTAACTGAAACGGCTGCTGACTGCCTGCCTTGAGTCTGTTTACTCTTATGCCCACCCTTATGCTATCACTATCCCTATTACGCACTCCACTTGTTCCATCCAGCACAGGGAACGTCTCTCTCTCCAATAGGCTTGGACACCCACCTCCTTGAGTACAGTGTCCCCCTGGCAGATGAGTTTGCGGGTGTGAACTATGATCTTCTCCTTCAAGCTCTCCAGCTTGTCCTGGTGGTCATGGGCCTCACACACACACTGTCTGTACTGCATCTCTGCCTCCATCACCTGGATGAGAGGGAGAGAGAGAGAGAGAGAGGGAGAGAGAGAGGGAGAGAGAGAGAGGGAGAGAGAGAGGGAGATAGGCACAGTGAGTCACATGATGACCGAAAAATATAACTATCATTTTCCTATAAAAAAAAAAAAATGAAAACCTTAAAAGTGGAACCAAAATAAGAGAGGGATATGTTTCAGTGAACCCCATATGGCGGTTGGACCCGCCGCACCACACCTTTGACTGTGCGTCGTCACGTGACTTCCTCCTCTTGTCCAGGGTCTTGTTTCCCGCTGTGAGCTCGTCCCCGGCCTTGGACGTCAAAGCCTTGGTCTTCTCCAGGTCCTCGCTGCGCTGCAGGTACTGCTGACGAGCCTTCTTCAGAGCCGCCACCACCTCATTCTGACCAATGAGAGAAGCTGTTACCGCATTGTTTTGATCAACGGGAGAAGCCGTTACCCGCATTGTTCTGACCAATGGGAGAAGCCGTTAGTTAACGCAACGTTCCGATCAATGGGAGAAGCTGTTAAACTCGCACATTAGCGTCTAAAAGAAAAACGGCGTTTACCATCTTCCTCTGTTCTCTGGACCACTGATCCTTGAACTCCCTGCGCCACTTGTCAATCTCATTCTTCTTGGATGCCAGGGCCTTCAGGATAAAGACGTCAGATTAAACACATCATACTCAATCAGTTTACACATTATTCCACATTTTCTTGCATACAGGAATGTTTTTTTTTTGGACACATTGAGTAGGCTTGCTAATTGTTTCTGTCTGTGGCGGTTCTCCTGCCTGTCTGCCTGTCTGTCTGTCTGTCTGTCTGTCGGTCCGTCTGTCTGTAGTACCTGGTAGCAGCGTTGCTGCAGCAGTTCTGATGTCAGTTTAGTCGACTGGCTGGTCTTTACATCGTGCTCCAGGGCCATGGTGTAGATGTACTGCAGAGGCATCATGTCCTGTAACAACAGCACAGTAAGAACCAGGTCACAGATATCGTTTCAATACGTTATTTAGATATATTTCAGTTATATTAGAGATACAGTATTTCAGAGAATATGTAGAGAGAGTGGTGAAATTAATGAAATAATATGTTTCTATGCAATACTGTACATGTGCCTTCAGAAAGTATTCATACCCCTTGACCTATTCCACATTTTGTTGTGTTGCCTGAAAACATGTTTGTAGAATTTTTAGCAAAATTATTGAAAATGAAATACAGAAATATATCATTTACATAAGTACTCACACCCCTGAGTCAATACTTTGTAGAAGCACTTTTGGCAGCAATTACAGCTGTCAGTAGTTTTGGGATTTTCCACACCTGGATTGTGCAACATTTGCCCATTATTATTTTCAAAATTTTTCAAGCTCTGTCAAATTGGTTGTTGATCATTGCTAGACAACCATTTTCAGGTCTTAACATAGATTTTCAAGTAGATTTAAGTCAAAACTCTAACTTGGCCACTCAGGAACATTTACTGTCTTCTTGGTAAGCAACTCCAATGTAGATTTGGCCTTGTGTTTTAGATTATTGTACTGCTGAAAGGTGAATTCATCTTCCAGTGTCTGGTGGAAAGCAGACTGAACCAGGATTTTGCCTGTGCTTAGCTCCATCTAGTAAATGTTTTTATCCTGAAAAACTCCCAAGTTCTTAACGATTATAAGCGCACACATACAGTAACATGATGCAGCCACCACTATGCTTGAAAATATGTAGCGTGGTACTCAGTAATGTGTTGTATTGGATTTGCCCCAAACACAACACTGTGTATTCAGTACAAAAAGTGAATTGCTTTAACACATTTTTATGCAGTATTACTTTTGTGCCTTGTTGCAAACAGGATGCATGTTTTGGAATATTTGTATTCTGTACAGGCTTCCTTCATTTTACTCTGTCAATTAGGTTGGTATAGTGGAGTAACTACAATGTTGTTGATTCATCCTCAGTTTACTCCTATCACAGCCATTATACTCTGTTACTGTTTTAAATTGGCGTCATGGTGAAATCCCTGAGCGGTTTCCTTCCTCTCCTGCAACTGAGTTAGGAAGGTCGCCTGTATCTTTGTAGTGACTGGGTGTATTGATACACCATCCAAAGTGTAATTAATGACTTCACCATGCTCAAAAGGATATTCAATGTCTGTTTTTTTTTTTACCCATCTACCAATAGTTGCCCTTCTTTGCGAGGCATTGGAAAACCTCCCTGGTCTTTCTGGTTGAATCTGTGTTTGAAATTCACTGCTCGACTGAGGGACCTTACAGATAATTGTATGTGTGAGGTACAGAGATGAGGGAGTCATCCAAAAATCATGTTAAACACTATTAATGCACACAGAGTCCATGCAACTTATTATGTGACTTGTTAAGCACATTTTTACTCCTGAACGTATTTAGTCTTGACTCTAAACATTTCAGCTTTTCATTGTTAATGAATTATTTCTAAAAACATAATTCCACTCTGACATTATGGGATATTGTGTGTAGGCCAGAGACATTTAATCCATTTGAAATTCATGCCGTAACACAACAAACGGTGCAAAAAGTCAAGGCGCTGTAAAACACTTTCTTTTGCTAATTTAACAGGCGCTTTTATGCACAGCGACTTTCAGTGCATTCCACTAAGGTCGCTAATAACAGGCCTGAAGAGTCATCTGATAGGAATTGAATACTTTTCTATGCAATACTGTACACATCATCACATATATAACCTGTACAGCCCCATGCACACGAGAGACAAGAAAAGCATCCATACCTGCTGAGCCACACAGGACTTAGCCGTCTCTGCTGCCTTTATGATGTTCTTGGCAAACTCTTGCTCTGCAAACAGACCAGAATAAATCAGTATGATGGAACGGGATTGATTTGAGTAAAAACGATTTATTAGCGTAACAATATTGTCAGGCAGTCTCGTCAAAAGCTTTTATCAGGCCAAATATCCATAGGACTTTTGGAGCTGTTGCGTGTTCCATTTATGCCTTTCAATGGTGATATAACAACCAATATGTAACATATCAGATCCCATATCAGGCCATCAGACCTCATAGAGAGGAGAGGTCAGATCAGCTTACATCCCCAAATATCAAAATCAATGCTCTGCTTTGGCTGCCTAAGTGCTGCCCTACTTCAAGTAGACTCATCTGCTGATCCATATTGATGCGGTGGTGTCAGCGTTGCAACCATTCAACCAGTGGAGGCTGGTGGAAGGATCTATGGGAGGATGGGCTCGTCGTAATGGCTGGAATGGAATAAATGGAACAGAGTCAAACGTGTGCTTTCTATAGGTTTGGCGTGTGATACCGGTCCATTGATTCCGTTCCAGCCCAATGAGCCCTCCTGTAGCTCCTTCCACCAGCCTCCACTGCATTCAACTGACCACTGTCCACAGTGGCTCAGACCTCTGACCACTGGCTCAGACCTTTCCCTCTACGCTGACCACTTCCCCTACATTGTCACTCTGACCTCTCTCCATTTCCTATACACAGCTATCAAAACACAGGTCTGCTTGGCAGCACCTTGGTGAACGGATCTCTTTGCCCTCCTACAGCACCGAACAGTGCAGTACACTACAGTGTGGTATAGCAGAGTACATTACAGTACAGAAGGCTACAGTACAGAGCAGAACCGTAGGCTGTCCATCCTGTCCATTCTCCTGCTGTGGCCTGGCTAATCTGCCCTGTAAGCCCTGTAGTCTCTGTGGGGTTCCCCTGGGGGGTGTGGCTGGCCCACTCCATGTTATCCTCATTGGCTACCAACCATACAGATCAAATATCCTAACAGTGTTTCTCAGGGTAGGTTGTACCGCTCCGTAATACCCTAACAGTGTTCCTCGGGGTAGGTTGTATCATTCCGTAATACCCTAACAGTGTTTCTCAGGGTAGGTTATACCGCTCCGTAATACCTTAACAGTGTTTCTCAGGGTAGGTTATACCGCTCCGTAATACCTTAACAGTGTTTCTCAGGGTAGGTTATACCGCTCCGTAATACCCTAACAGTGTTTCTCAGGGTAGGTTATACCGCTCCGTAATACCTTAACAGTGTTTCTCAGGGTAGGTTATACCGCTCCGTAATACCTTAACAGTGTTTCTCAGGGTAGGTTATATCGCTCCGTAATACCCTAACAGTGTTTCTCAGGGTAGGTTTTATCATTCCGTAATACCCTAACAGTGTTCCTCGGGGTAGGTTATATCATTCCGTAATACCCTAACAGTGTTTCTCAGGGTAGGTTATATCATTCCGTAATACCCTAACAGTGTTTCTCAGGGTAGGTTTTATCATTCCGTAATACCCTAACAGTGTTTCTCAGGGTAGGTTATACCGCTCCGTAATACCCTAACAGTGTTTCTCAGGGTAGGTTTTATCATTCCGTAATACCCTAACAGTGTTCTTCAGGGTAGGTTATACCGCTCCGTAATACCCTAACAGTGTTTCTCAGGGTAGGTTATACCGCTCCGTAATACCCTAACAGTGTTTCTCAGGGTAGGTTATACCGCTCCGTAATACCCTAACTGTGTTCCTCAGGGTAGGTTATACCGCTCCGTAATACCCTAACAGTGTTGCTCAGGGTAGGTTATACCGCTCCGTAATACCCTAACAGTGTTTCTCAGGGTAGGTTTTATCATTCCGTAATACCCTAACAGTGTTCTTCAGGGTAGGTTATACCGCTCCGTAATACCCTAACAGTGTTTCTCAGGGTAGGTTATACCGCTCCGTAATACCCTAACAGTGTTTCTCAGGGTAGGTTATACCGCTCCGTAATACCCTAACAGTGTTTCTCAGGGTAGGTTGTACCGCTCCGTAATACCCTAACAGTGTTCCTCAGGGTAGGTTATACCGCTCCGTAATACCCTAACAGTGTTTCTCAGGGTAGGTTATACCGCTCCGTAATACCCTAACAGTGTTTCTCAGGGTAGGTTGTACCGCTCCGTAATACCCTAACAGTGTTCCTCAGGGTAGGTTATACCGCTCCGTAATACCCTAACAGTGTTTCTCAGGGTAGGTTATACCGCTCCGTAATACCCTAACAGTGTTTCTCAACCTAAGGGGTCCGTGTTATATTGCTGTCCCTGAAATTGTTAATTATTTTCTTTGATATCTTTTCAACCAGTTTTGCTCACTAGGAATGTAAATGGTCCCGAAACAGTCCTTGTAATACTGACGTTTTACCACCAGAGGGTACTGTGGAGAATACTGTTTATCCTTCCACACAGGGTTCAACCACAAGGTCTATTATCCTATTACAGTTGAGGAATAAACACACATTCTCTAATGGCAGTGTAGGCCTACTTTAGACTCTGTTGTCTTTTCCAGGAATAGAGTGACTAACTGCTTGTCTTTCCTAGGAGAAGAGCTTTGGTTGCTGTAGTTACTGCAGTTCCATACCCGTAAAATAACTTTTTTTACAGAGGGATAAGAGAGCCTTTCGTGTTGTCCTAAAATTATTGTCTTGAGAAGGTTTAACTGTCTATGAATGCCAGAAACATGGTATGTACTTCACATTTGGTGTGTGAACTATTTCATTTGTTTATATGCAAAGCACATTGTTCACATGCAAGCACATATTTACAAATATATGTGCTTGTGAATATGTTATACTTGGGTAGTTATGTGCGTTTGTTACTTTGAATGAGTCTGTACCACATTGCAGCGATGCACTATGGGCCATGCCCTAATTTGAGATAGGTGCACTTAACTTTAATTAAATCAGGTGTTTATGTCAATGTAAGATATGCAAGTATGAATATGAGACAGACTGACAAGCAGGCAGACAGACACAGAAACAAACACACCCACAACCACGTACACACAGGGAGACAGACATAGAAATACCCACACCCACGTACACACCCACGTCTCCACTCACCCAGGCTGATTCTCTTTTCCATCCAGGCCAGCAGGTCCTTGGCGTAGCGACACCACATCTTGGCATACTGCAGGGCCAGCTCCACGCCTCCCTCACAGCGACACAGAGCCAGGTCTGCTTCCTGGGCTGAGAGTGAGTACATCAGCATCACTGCATATCCTCTCTACCTCACCCTGATGGCACACAGTCAGGAGGGCTTTTTACCCCAAAACACACACAACGGGGCAGTCTGGACCCCCACGGGGCGTCCAAAACAGACCCCTCTCCCCCCCCCCCCCCCCCCTGATTCCCAGGGGAAAAGCTGGGCTCACGGGTATGCTTTGTGTCCCATACTATCAATAATGTGTAATCCGAATACTTTGTCATCCAAGAAACAACAACAAAGGACTAAAATGAATAAAAGAGAACAGACAGAAAAGGGTATTTCTCAGTTCATCAGAAACATGGCTCTGTTTCCACAACAGGTTTTGTGGTTTGAGACAAACAAACTCTATGGAGAAGAGAGAATGACTGGTCATCAGGGCTTGTCCCCAGAGTCCACAAGTTCCAGGTGCTGCAGTTGCCCAAGTGGTCACTACTACACCACCACGGGTGGAGGTGTGGTCATAGGTTGGTCATCTCAAAGCACGCATAGCAAGAGGTCATCATGTGGGAAAATCTAAACGTCCCAAGGAAATTCTCCAGTACCAGCATAGACCAGCTGCTTCCAGGGCTAAACAGACTGTGCTTTGACGGACAGAAGTGAAGAAAGGAAAAGAGAGAGAAAGGGACTGAGGGTCCCAAACAGGCTTTTTAGGCCTCCTCTCCTCTTCCCTCTCTCTACCTCTCTCTGGCTCCTAACCCCTCCTCTCCTCTTCCCTCTCTCTACCTCTCTCTGGCTCCTAACCCCTCCTCTCCTCTTCCCTCTCTCTACCTCTCTCTGGCTCCTAACCCCTCCTCTCCTCTTCCCTCTCTCTACCTCTCTCTGGCTCCTAACCCCTCCTCTCCTCCCTCCAGCACCTGTTCCACCACTCCCCTCCTCCGTCAGAGAGAGAGAGAGAGAAAATGTGACGTCTGAGAAGATCACCCTGGCAACTCCCCGGTGCCAGAGTGCTGTAATCGATGTGGCAACACCAGAGCGGGTGTTTTGTGTTGTGGTTGTTATGGAAGTCAGGGCGTTGGTGTGACTGACAGCAGTCTGAAGTCAGTCAACTGCTCTCTCTCTCTCTCTCTCTCTCTCGTCTTCCTCTCTGACTCAGTGACAGCAGATGGCGACGTGCAACAATCCTGCAAACGCATGTCACCTGCTTTCTTCCTTCCTTCCTCCCGCTCTCTCCTTTCTGCTCTCTCCTTCCCTGTCATGTGTTTTCTCAGTCCTCTTTTCCCCCGCTCACTCGTGATCTCACAGCGTCACTCTCGGTACCACTGTCCTTCCACTTCTTTGACCCGTCCACGGCCGAGCTGCCAGCACAGAAATAGATTGTTGGATCTGTCAATACCGCAGTCTTCTGAGAAGTCTATTTCCTGTTTCACTTCTTCTTCTCCAACACAGAGATGCATTGTGTCCTACACTCTAATTCTGAGCTCGAGACCTCTCTGTGTGTTGTCACAGACGCCGCTCTCAGTTCCAAGAGTGAGAGAAGAGCATATAACAACGGGCTTCTCTCTTGAAACAAGTAGCTCCAAGTAACTCCATGTCGGAGAGCAAAATCCACCAAAAACGATGAAGACTTGCTGTGTTGTGCTGCGTTGTACTCTCTCTCTCTCTCGCTCTAGCTCCCTGTCTCCCTCTCTTGTGGGCACCCCTTCACACTTCGGCAATGATTGTCCCTGTGCCACTTGTGTGTGTGCCTGTGTGTGTGTGTGTGTGTGTGTGTCCTCTCGCTCCGCTCTGCCTGTGCTGGCTTCTGGGACTAGGGATTATCCAGAGAGGGCAGGTCCAGATTGTGGAGTGACAGGCTTTAGATCACAACCAGGTTTAACCTCCTGGTGTGTGTGTGTGTGTGTGTGTGTGTGTGTGTGTGTGTGTGTGTGTGTGTGTGTGTGTGTGTGCGACTTGCAGACCCTGTCAGGAGGACTACCCTCTCCCAATCTCTCTTTCTCTCTCGCTCTCCCTTTCTGTCTCAGTAGAGAGAACTTCACAGCTGTAGGTTAGTGGAATTACAGTAAATCAGGAATATTGATATACGACTGTCAGAATGTCAACTTGTGTTACACAAGTGCCGACAGTAGTTAGTTACACAAGCTCCGAACTCGGCCCATACTGTTATTTACCCTTGACACCAACTAACACAGATAAACAACACAGTTGACACGCGCACATATACAGTGCAAGGATCAATCAATGTCAACCCGACGGGGCAGACGACAGGCATTACAGAAAGCAGGCCACGGCACGGACCACTCAACTCATCAGCCCTACCACCCTACCCCCCCCACCGCTCGCTCCCTATCCGCAGCCCCACGCCTCGCAGCCCCACGCCCGCAGCCCCACGCCATTTGACTTATTACAGATCAGCTCCAAACGGGTGAGGGGGTAGCTGGGAGAATATGGGATTGGGAAGAGTGGGTTGGGTGAGGGTGAGGGTGAGGGCAGGATTCTGTTTTCGATGTAACTGAATGAAGAGAGAGGAGGAGGGCACTCAGAGGGAAGGTATATGCTTAGTAACACGGTAAAGAAGAGGTGCTCCGGGGTAAAGTTTCCCCTAGGTACAGATCTAGGAACAGCTTCCTCTCCCCCAATCCTAACCTTAACCATTAGTGGGGAAAATGCCAAATTGACCAAAAGATCATCATATTTGATCGTTTCAAATACATGCAACTTAAAAGTGACCTATTACGACTCGATTTTTACATCTTTTGGGCATCAGAGCAACATTTAGGGAATCTTATTTGAGCCAGAAAAGGATGTTCATATGATAGGTAAGATATATAAAACCTTGCAGAGAGCCTAACCAACTGACAATCTCTTAGAAAAAAAAATATAAACTATTGGAACCAAGACTTAAAAAGAACGGATGTTGGCACAAGGTGGAGGTAAAGTTGGAGCATAACTAACAGAATTACGCTAACACTTCACTTGACAGCCAGCGTCATAACACGTAACCATGTCATAACATGTCGAAACAGCTGACGTACAATGTCATGACACATATATTCAGACCTGTTGTGACATATAAGACACCTACATAACTGTCCAAACCCACAAAACCTACCACACAAGGCAAAACGCTCCATTACACCATAGCCTACCTGTCAACAATATGTTTACGTTATATAACATTTTCTGAAATTGACCATATTAAACTATCATTGTAATTGCGCACACGTTAATGTCCGACAAGCACCTATCCCAAAGCTCTGTTGCTGATGACTGGGATGAATACAGGAGCAGATTTCAGCAGCAGGACAAGACACCCGTGGTGAACGGTCTGATATACCATAGCTGTCAGCTAATCAGCATTCAGGCCTCGAACAACCCAGTTTATAAGGGAATGTACGTGATTGGCTTATACGATTATGATGGTCATAATGCTTCTTGACAGTGTCATAAAGTGTATTTTCTTAGTCCAAGTAAAGTGACATAGGATGGTCATAATCCTTTATGACAGTGTCATAGTGTATTTTCTAGAAGTTATTTAAAATACTGTACGATGAAAAAAACATGAAAGGACTTAAGAAATAAACTTCTTGGCAGGTAACAAAGACATTTGAATAAATGTGGGTTTTGACACTCGTATGTAGGTGTCATAACCATCCATAAAATAACGCAATATATGTCACAACAGGTGTAAATATATGGGTCATGACAGTGTTATGACCATATTATGACAGGTTATGACAAGTTCTGTCAGCTGTTATGACATATTATAGCATGGTTATGACCACGTAGGCTGGGTGTTAAAGTAAAGTGTTACCGAAATTACAGTTAACGAAAATATATGCTTAACCCAGTATAAACTAATGTAAAGAATGTATTATACAAGAGACAAAATTGACAAATTCGACAGCACAACGGCAGAGTCATGTCTGAAGTATAAAACGAATAATGACTCAACAATCCAAGCTTTCTGGGAACGCTATAAAGCCCGAAAGCTGTAGGCGGAGCTACATTTGACATTTTAGTCATTTAGCAGACGCTCTCATCCAGAGCGACTTACAGTAGTGAATGCATACATTTCATACATTTTTTTTCTTCTTTTGTACTGGTCCCCCGTGGGAATCGAACCCACAACCCTGGCGTTGCAAACACCATGCTCTACCAACTGAGCCACACGGGACCTAGACGGTTGGCTGTCAGAAGTATTACAATGTAAACTTCCCTTCAATCTGTCGGTCTGCATATTTCAAGACATGGCATATGGGGGTGTCGTGAGATACCCGATGGGTTGAACGATTCTCTTTTCATCGCTCATCTTGAAAAAAAGAACGTATACTAAAAACTTGGAAATCAATCAATCCGCCATCATTAGCATCATGGAAAAATGTAATGATTTGTTATTTAAATATTGAAAGTGGGTGGGCTACGGAGAGAAATGGTGCAGTTTTAGGCCATGTGACGGAAAGTGATGCGGGGGGGCTGGAGATAGGGGTCTGTGCTTACGGGTCTGCGCAGTTGTGATGTAGTTGATGTTTGTATGATGTTGCCGTTTGTATGTGTATATTTTGTACTGTTTCTAAAAGATCAAATAAAATCTTACAACACAAAAAAAAGATCAGCATCTAGGGGCAACCCGCACCAAGAAGAGGTGGCTGTCTGGTGCGCTGCAGTGGGTGACGTGAGGCCTTCCGTGGCGTGCAGCACAGCGAATAGGCACGGCTCCAGGATGTTTCCATTCTAATGTCTTATTTAAACACTGCTCTACGTGGTCCTGTAATCCTTAATCTCCATTACGGCAACCTGTGTCTGTGTCCATGGAATTGGGGTTTAATGGGGTCAAAGGACATCCCTACATACATACACAGTTCCTGGAGAAACAAGTGGGCTGCGTTCAGTAGGGGGAAAACATTTCAAAGCGTTGTGAATAAAATGAATGTCGCCCGAACGTCACGAAATAGCCGCAGTGTTTCCAACCTACATATTTGACACACTTTGACATACATGATTACATTGCGTATGTTTATTTATACAGTAATAATTATTCAACATCTCCTCACCTGGGATTTGAACTCACAACCTCTTAGTTCACATCTTCCTGCTACACCACCATGTCTGTGTCAATGACTAGTTTCACCTGTATTCTTATACTTTGACTTAATAGTAAATCTCAGCTTTGTATAATACACTCAAGAAAACTATTATATTTATCCTAGTTATCCATTCAGGAGTAATATTAAAACAGAATTATATGCCTCACCAACATTAGACAACTATAGAGAAAACCCTCAAATTACTGAAATAAGTCAATGGAATCAATGATGAGAGAATAGTCATATTAACTGATGTAAAAAAAAGCAGTGCAGAGAGGTATTATATGTAATGAACGTGCAGGGGACTTCCGAGAATGATACAGCAGAAAGATAAACGCACTTCAAATCCCAGGTGGCATCATATTGTCCTAATATTTATATGTTTCTTAAGTCCATTCTTTGACTTTTAGATTTGTGTGCATTGTTGTGAAAACGTAGATACTGTTGGAGCTAGAAACACAAGCATTTCGCTACACCCGCAATAACATCTGCTAAATATGTGTATGTGACCAATAAAATTTGATTTGATGTCTAAGGTAATCATGTTGTCATAGATTTTTTTTTAAAATGACACTCTTTTAGCTGATCAGCGCACCAGTTACCTTAAAACGCCTGTACCATTTCATGACTTCCTCTAACTTTTTTCACATGTTGAGCTGAAATTTTCACATGTGAAAACAAAAGAGACACAAATGAGGTCAGTTGTTCTCATGTGCACACCATCTTTTCACATGTGGAATTTGCAGTTTCACATGTTATAACCTAACTCTCACATGTGGAATTGCATTTTCAAATGTGTGAAAATCTAATTTGCACTTTCACATGGAAAAACTTCTAAATGTTGTCACGTTTATTTTCATGGCATCACCTGTGGAAATGTTGCATTCCCATGTTATCACATTTATTTCACATGAGATCATGTTTTCACATGTGCTTAAATGTTTTCACATGTGTAGTTTCATGCTATCACATGCTTCTTTAACATGTCACATGTAATCATATTAACTTCACATGAGATCACATGTGAAATTGATGTCGTTTTTTCCGTAAGGGATCTCCCCCTCTCTTTTCCCCCATCCCTCTCTACCTCCCCCATCCCTCCCTTTCTCCCTCACTCCCACATCTCTCCCTTCCTCTCGCATTCCCTCGACCTCTATCTCCTTCTCTCCCCCTCTCTCATCCCTTCCTTCCCCTCTTCCTCCCTCCCTCTCTCTCCTGTTTTGATGGATATGTCTGAGTGGTAAACTAGAGAGCATCTGTCTGCAGCTCTAATCCTCTCTCCCTCCCCACCCTCTCCAGTCTTCTCCTAATCTCGTTAACACAGAGGCAATTAGTGCCACCGGCTAATTACACGTCAACAAGACAGGTTGAACAGGTGGAGATTAACCACCGTGACTGGCTATCACCCCACTAGTCCCGCCCACATCACTCATCACCTCCCACCTGGATTGGCTGTCTATTAGTGTCAGTCACCAGTGTTTCCAGAAGAGAATGGCTTGGACTCTTGCATCCCTTTCACATAAAGACCAAAACCACACAAATTTACCATGCCTGCATTTTTATGCCAGATTTGTTTGTATTTCTGAAAAGCATAGGGGGTAGAAAAACATGGCACAATAAAACCCACTTAACACCTAGTCATGATTCCTGTATTTATACTGACCCTGTAACCAAAATACAGGTATTGGGTCTGTGTGAATGGTTCTGAGATTTCTTGCAGGTAAATTCATTAACACTTCCATTGTTTAACACCTCCCTCATTTGAAATGCAAACAGCCCCCATGGTTCAACAACAACCCCCGACCCTCCGAATTTGCCAATTACCCACTGATATATATTAAAAGGGTATACCTGCAAACAACTGGTAATAAGGGGCTGTTTGAAATAAATATTGCCTTACAGAGCATTCAGAAAGTATTCAGACCCCTTGACTTTTTCCACATTTTGTTACGTTACAGCTTTATTCTAAAATGGATTAAAAAATAAATAAATCCACATCAATCTACACAGTATACCCCATAATGACAAAGCGAAAACAGGTTTTTCAATTTTTTTCTCTCAAATGTATTAAAAATAAAAAACAGAAATACCTTATTTACATAAGTATATTGCTATGAGACTTGAAATTGAGCTCAGGTTCATCCTGTTTCTTTTGATCGTCCATAAGATGTTTCTACAACTTGATTGGAGTCCACCTGTGTTTTCTAGTGTCCAGGTGAGCCTGATTGGGTTTATTGGGTTCACCTGGTGTATGACTATTAGGTCCTCTGTGGACTGGGCCGGTTGCTCAGGTCTCTTGTTTTGTTTAGTGATTCATGTGCCAGTGCTTTGTTGTTTTTGCTGTGTAAGCTTCAGTAAATGTTCTGGATTTATCCTCACCTCGGCCTGCTGTGTTTCTCTGCGCCTGGGTCCAAGTTTGTACAAGACTTATTGTCACACCCTCTGGAGAGGTGACCAAGAACCTGATAGTCATTCTGACAGAGCTCTAGAGTTCCTCTATGGCGATGGGAGAACCTTCTCTGCAGCACTCCACCAATCAGGCCTTTATGGTAGAGTGGCCAGATGGAAGCCACTCCTTGGTAAAAGGCACATGACAGCCCGCTTGGAGTTTGTCAAAAGGCACCTAAAGACTCTCAGACCATGATCAACAAGATGCTCTGGTCTGATGAAACCAAGATTGAACTTTTTATTCTGAATGCCAAGCGTCACATTTGGAGGAAACCTGGCACCATCCCTACGGTGAATCATGGTGGTGGCAGCATCATGCTGAGGGATGCTTTTTAGAGGCAGGGACTGGGAGACTAGTCAGGATCGAGGGAAAGATGAACGGAGCAAAGTACAGAGATCCTTGATGAAAACCTGCTCCAGTGCACTCAGGACCTCAGACTGGGGGCGAAGGTTCACCTTCCAACAGGAGTAGCTTCTGGACAAGTCTCTAAATGTCTTTGAGTACCCCAGCCAGAGCCCGGACTTGAATCCGATCGAACATCTCTGAAGAGACCTGCAAATAACTGTGCAGCAACGCTCCCCATCCAACCTGACAGAGCTTGAGAGGATCTGCAGAGAAGAATGGGAGAAACTCCCCAAATACAGGTGTGCCAAGCTTGTAGCGTCACACCCAAGAAGACTCGAGGCTGTAATCACTGTCAAAGGTGCTTCAACAAAGTACTGAGTAAAGGATCTGAATTGTTATGTAAATGTAATATTTCTAAAAACCTATTTTTATTTTTTCATTATGGGGTATTATGTGTAGACCGATAAGGGAAAAAAACGATTTAATACATTTTAGAATAAGGCTGTAAAGTAACAAAATGTGGAAAAAGTCAAGGGGTCTGAATGCTTTCCGAATGCACTGTATATAAGGGGCTAGTCATACAAACATTGCCTTCTATTTTTTGCAGGTAACATACAGTACCACATATTCTGTCTAAAATGGGTAACGGACACGAGGAACATATGGTGCTGGTGATAGAGATCACAGAGACTAGTCACCTTCAACACATTACAACCATAACCCCTGTCCTCTAATTACTGCTGGCTGTAATGTAACGAAATCTCTCTTAGCCTTTACAAATGCCCTGCTGCACACCATGGATACTGAAGCCTAAGCCTAAACCACAAGGGTTTGTACATGTTACCAACTGGGGTTGAACCTGGGTCACCTGTGTGCTACATGCCTCAGCCCACTGAGCTATAGCCTAAGTAGGTTTTAGCTGTGGGAGCTAATGCAAGTCTTCGTGTCTCTGGCAAGGTAACTCATCACGCTGAACCAACAAACCTCCTCCGTTACTCACACCAGGGTTGGGGTCATTTCGAGTCAGTCTAAGTGATTTGAATTGAAATAAAACAAAATGGAAAAACACACATGCATACAACACGCCACGTTCTGCATAAGCACTCTGTGACATCTGCTGATGTACATAGGGCTTTATAAATACATTTGATTGTATTACAAACATACCTGATAGACCTCCATCTTTGTCATCACAATCTGGGGGGTAGACATCCTCACACTGCAGGGCAGAATACAGACCATTACACAGAGAAATGGATTTGGAGACAAGACGATATACACTGTACTTCGCATCAGTAGAATATGAGCAGAACCTAAATTCAAAATGATTCCCCTGTTGGCTAGTACAAACGGTACCAAAAGTATCAACACAACGGAGAACCAGGCTAGAATTCTTTTGGGATTGATTGACAGAGATAACATAGTAACGATTGATTGATTGTTTGTTTTTAGGCTGGGTATCTGTAAAACACTTTGTGACAACTGCTGGTGTAAAAATGGCTTAATAAATAATGTTGATTAGTTAATTGATTGACTGATAGTACTGCTCCCCCACCGTCACGTGATCCAGCTCAGTGTTGTCGGTGGTTTCCGTAGAGACGGTCTCAGCGATTGACTGGGAGTCAGGGTCTAGAAACATCTCCTCCACAGTGCTGATGGAGCAGAGGGCAGACACATGTTATAATGGCTTTATGAAGCCTTCGTTACTAGATGCTTCACTTATTATTTCTGCGCAAATTCATACTATACTTAACAAAAATATAAACGCAACATGCAACAATTTCAACGATTTTTACTAAGTTACACTTCATATAAGGAAATCAGTCAATTGAAATAAATTCATTGGGCCCTAATCTATGGATTTCACATGACTGGGCAGGGGCACAGCCATGGGTGGGGAGCCAGGCCCAGTTAATCAGAATTTGTTTTTCACCACAAAAGGGTTTTATTACACACAGAAATACTCCTCAGCACCACCCCACCCTCCTCAGATGATCCCGCCGGTAAAGAAGCCGGATGTGGAGGTCCTGGGCTGGCGTGGTTACACGTGGTCTGTGGTTGTGAGGCCGGTTGAACGTACTGTCAAATTCTCTAAAATTACGTTGGAGGTGGCTTATGGTAGAGACATGTACGTTAAATTATCTGGCAACAGCTCTGGTGGACATTCCTGCAGTCACCATGCCAATTGCACGCTCCCTCAAAACTTGAGACATCTGTGGAATTGTGTTGTGTGACAAAACTGCACATTTTAGAGTGGCCTTTTATTGTCCCCAGCATAAGGTGCACCTGTGTAATGATCATGCTGTTTAATCAGCTACTTGATATGCCACACATGTCAGATGGATGGATTATCTTGGCGAAGGAGAAATGCTCACTAACAGTCGATGTAAACAAATTTGTGAACACAATTTGAGAGAAATCATTTTTTTGTGCATATGGAACATTTCTGGGATCTTTTATTTCAGCTCATGAAACATAGGACCAACATTTTACATGTTGCGTTTATATTTGTGTTCAGAATATATAAAAGGTATTACTTTCAGATCCTTACATCTGGTGCATTGACAAATGCCACATAACCCCTTTTCCACCTTCTATATAGCATTGCAATTGCTTATGAATGATTTATGAAGAAACCTAAGATACCATTATGAAGGCTTACTCTTAAATAGGACCTATCAAACTAAGGTACGGTACCAGTCAAAAGGTTGGACACACCTGGAAAATAGTAAAAATAAAGAAAAACCCTTGAATGAGTAGGTGTGTCCAAACGTTTGACTGGTACTGTATATCCACATAGATGTAAGAGGAAGAATACACTCGGTTTATAATCTGACGTAGGTATAGACTTCCTCTTTCTGGCAACTAGTAGCAGACCCCCCCCCCCCCCCCCCCCACAAATAAAAAAGTAATCCCTGCACTAACAGTCACATTGGTCTTTCTTACTAGCTCACTGCTGATAAATGCCTTATTGAGGAAGTGCTTTACTTACTATGAATGTGATATGTGATTGTCTCACCGAGCTACCTTAAGGTGAACGCACTGTAAGTCGCTCTGCGTAAGAGTCTGCTAAAGGACTAAAATGTAAAACATGTCAAGGTGTTCTAGAATGATGGACTGATTATGATGCGGAGGGTGACAATGGTAATACGTTGTGTACATGATGAGTGAATCTAAAAGCCAGACTTACGAGTTGACCAAAGAGAGTTCAAAATTATCGAAGTCCCGGAAGATCTCACTGTAGCGCTTGGTCTCTGATTTGTTGGGGACCTTCACATCTGGGGTAAAAGATGGAGGACAAACATGTGAGCAAGAGAGGCCAAATGCTCTTTCTTTTTCATAAAATAAATATGATACAAAAACACACAAATTGAAATTGCTTTTTGCAGCTCCCAAAAACAGCTTACGAAATATGTTCTATTTTTAGAAATAACAAATAAAAGGGTAAACCAACAGCCGACACCCAGTTGTTAAACAATGTGCAAGGAAATAAAGACGTTTGTGGATTTGAAGGGTGGTGGTGGTGGTGGTGACTGAGGCCTCAGATGTGTGATTGTATGTTCGTGTAAAAGGCATTAGCTGTAACACTGTTGTCTTTCAATTCCCCAGCCTCTGGTGAAAAACGCATATCGCTGTCGGTCACCCATTAAATCACACTAAGTACTGCTGAGATGGTTTTAAACTTTGTGTGAAAGGCAGACAAGCATATTTACTTGTTTTATAACATCTAATATGGGAAGGACTGCAAATAAACTGAGAAAAAGAGAAATGCAACTCCAACAAAGAGGTTCTGTTCATTTGATACATAAATGGTGGAATGCATTTCCTTGGACAGACTGAATGCTGTGCTCACTACTGAGTGCAGCGTTAAGCCTGGTTTAACCAGGCTAGGCATTTACAGTACATGACTCAGCTGGGGAAAATACAGGTTGATGACACCCAAAACTGAACGATGGTAGTACATTAACTCTGAGTGAACTACAACCAGGGTTGGGGAGTAACGGATTACCTGTAATAACTGTAATCCGTTACGTTACCAGCAAAATATTGTCATCGTGTCACGATTGTCGTAAGGAGTGGACCAAAACGCAGCGGGAAAATGTATACTCATCTTCTTTTTTTATTTTGAAGAAGGAAAAACAAAATAAACACGTATACAAAAACAAACGACTCCAAACAGTCCCGTCAGGTGCAACAAACACTAAACAACTACCCACAAACCCCCATAGAACAAACACCCCTATAAATAGGACCTTCAATCAGAGGCAATGAGAAGCAGCTGCCTCCAATTGAAGGTCAACCCAATAAACACCACATAGAAATAGACCAACTAGAAATAACATAGAAATACACTAACATAGAACATAACCCAAACAACCCCGAAACACCCTAAACAAACACCCCCTGCCACGCCCTGACCAAACTACAATAACAAACAGCCCCTTTACTGGTCAGGACGTGACAGTACCCCCCCCAAAGGTGCAGACCCCGGGTGCACTTTAAACAACAATAAAAAAAAAACACAAAAATAAACCCCAACACAAAAAAAATCCCCTAACTAAAGGGAGGGAAAGGAGGGTGGCCACCGTCACCGACGGTTCTTGTGCTACACCCCCCCCCCTCCCCAACCTCCAACTACGGAGGTGGCTCAGGCTCCGGCCTTACTCCCCAACCTAACCTGTCCACCCCCGCTAACTGCTTATTATTATTTACCCCTCCCAAAGTCTCTGGACTAAGGTGCATTGCTGAAGACCTCGGGCTGAGGCGCGTCGCTGGAGACCTCGGACTGGAGGGCCGACTCTGGGAGCTCCCGACTGGAGGGCCGACTCTGGGAGCTCCCGACTGGAGGGCCGACTCTGGGAGCTCCCGACTGGAGGGCCGACTCTGGGAGCTCCGGACTGGAGGGCCGACTCTGGGAGCTCCGGACTGGAGGGCCATCTCTAGACGGGGCACTGTCGCCGGAAGCTCTGGACGGGGCACTGTCGCCGGAAGCTCTGGATGGGGCACTGTCGCCGGAAGCTCTGGACGGGGCACTGTCGCCGGAAGCTCTGGACGGGGCACTGTCACCGGAAGCTCTGGACGGGGAACTGTCGTCGGAAGCTCTGGACGGGGAACTGTTGTCGGAAGCTCTGGATGGGGAACTATCGTCGGAAGCTCTGGACGGGGAACTGTCGTGACGTGACACATCAGATGACCAATACTTTTGAAAAACTAGCTGATTACTTCGAGGAGTACTATTCAATTCAGAAAAGATTTTTGTGAAATTTTTTTTTGACACTTCTTCTCAAAGACATTAAAATCAGCATTGAAAAAAGGCGCAAATGTAAATTTGTTCCACCTGAGCGAGTCTGACCACAAGTAGAGACCGCAATGATGACGCACAAAATGTGTTTGATGGATCGCGGGAAAAGAGCAGGAATAGGCTTTTGTAGGCTACATGTCGTTGTGGATGGCTGTTCACAAATCTAAATGTGTATTTGAACATGATAATGGTTGAATTCAAGAAGTTTAAGCTGCTTATTAATCATTGTTTTTCAAACCAGTGGACAGCCAGGGAAAAATGCGCTCTTGCAACAGCTGCATAGTGCGGATCCAAGCCTATGGAATAAAAGTGGGGCTTGTATTGCTCAATCTAATTCATGCTGATAAAAAATAATCCATAGTCCTAATGAACACTTGCTCAAATTTGCACACTTTTGATAGATTTAAAGTGGTAATCTGTAGTTGCTACATCTATTTTTGGACTTATAAATTACATATACAGTTCCAGTCAAAAGTTTGGACACCTACTCATTCCAAGGTTTTTTCTTTATTTTTACTATTTTCTACATTGTAAAACAATAGTGAAGACATCAAAACTATGAAATAACACATAAGGAATCATATAGTAACCAAAAAAGTGTTAAACAAATCCAAATATATTTTAAATTCTTCAAAGTATCCACCCTTTGCCATGATGACAGCTTTAAACACTCTTGGTAAAGCATGCCATTCCATTTTTCAACTCAAATCAATGAGCCCAATCAGTCCTCTGCGACAACAAAATCATAAACAACAGAATTGGGCTGGCTAATAAGTCCTTAGTTTTGGGTTCATGCTCAGGTAAATCAATTTGGCTAATCTATACTTCCATATTTGCAAGTCCTATTGTTGACGATCAAGGTGTATAACATTTATCGCAATGACTGGAATGCTGATAGACTTTGGTTTTTAATGTAAAGATATAATTTAATCATATTATTATATGTAGTAGAAAGAAGAAGCCTACATAACCAACCCATAAAGTAAAATGTAACATCCATATACAGCTATGTAAACTTTAACATTGATTTATCCTGCAAAAGATGTCGTTCAATTGGTAACATACATTTTTGTCTTCTTCTAATGCCTCTTAAAGGGAACGTAATCTAAAAGTAACAGAATACAATCCAATTACGTTACTGAGTTTGCGTAATCCAAAAGTTACATTACTGATTACAATTTTGGGCAGGTAACTTGTAACTGTAAACAGATTACATGCAGAAAGTAGCCTACCCAACCCTGACTACAACCTAATGCTGTAGTCTCACTCAACAGACGTTTGCGGACTAGCATCATGTGCTGAGACTGCATATGAGGCTTAAAACGCAGTCAATATGCAAAAACACTCAACTCCCAGTGTAGATATTTTTTCATCTCTCCTCCCTCTCTCTCTCGCTCTGTCTCCATTTAGGTCGACCACATCCTGCTTGTGATGTGTGTCATGTTTTGCTCAGAAGACACAAAGTTCTTGTTTATTCGCCTTAGCAGAGTTCTGTTCATACGGCAGTAGAAGACAGGTACGACATAGTAGAACTGTAAACAACCATGTTCAGCTCCATAGCGCAAATTACATTGAAAAGCAACGTTCCCTCCTACGCGGAAACCGTATTCACGGTAAACGCTGCACATGGCGGCTCAATCAGAAATGACCTTGAAATATTAAGCGAGCTATGGTGCTGAACTTCGGCAATATGGGTTGAATCGAGCCCTTAGTCTAACAGAAAGCAGGGCCCTATAGCCGACTGTGCATGGCAGAGTTCTAGAGGGAGATCGAGAGTGGGTTCAAATAGTATTTGTTTCCCGTCAAACCATTTTGACGGTATGTTTCACGAAGATATGTTTCACGAACGGCACACGCCAACACGCAAAATGGAGGATGAGTTCAGGAGGTTCACTGATCCTGCACTGACTGGGAGGATGTAGCATGCAACGACACACACACACATTTTTTTTGTATTATCCTTGTGGGGACCAAACAATTGATTCCCATTCAAAATCCTATTTTCCCTAAGCCCTAACCCTTAACCTTAATCCTAACCCTTAACCTTAATCCTAACCGCTAACCCTAATCCTAACCCCTAACCCTAAACCTAACCCTAAAATAGCCTTTTTCCTTTTGAGGACAGACCAAAACTTGTCCAAAGTATCCTTGTGAGAACTTCTGGTCCCCACAAGGATAGTAAAACATACACATTCACACACCTTCCCTGAAACATTTCTTTTCTACTCAAATGAATGGTTTCCCAGACCCAGATGGAGACTATTCTCCATTGAGCATGCTTTGGTCCAGGAGTAGGCTTCATCTGAGCACTGAAAACTGACCCAAATGATAACAATCTTCTGTTTTCTCTTGTTGTTACTCACCTGGGGTTTTGGAGTGCTCCTTCTCATTAACTTCGGGTTCTTCTTCCCTCTCCATCTCTATTTGAGACTAAATATCACAAGTGTACCTAGCCCCAAACCAGCATCTACCACAGCAACCCCATCAATCTTCCCCGCTCCACCAGCAACGTTCCATCAACCTTCTATCAATCAATCTACCAATTCCATCAACGTTAGCGATGCGTACTCGTACACATGACAAACAGCAGCGACAGAGCAGGAAATGGGCTCGATTTCCTCTAGTTGCACTCAATCACACTAACGTTTGACTAGCACAATGCTGCTGTCTGGTAAAGTGCCTGGGTCTGACCCTTCTCTTCTTGTTCTCTCAGAGTTCTCTTCCTCTAGTGCAGAGCGAGGTTGGCCAATACGGTTTCACCATCATGAAGAGGAAGTGTGACTCTGTCAATCTAGGTCACACCTAGGTTGTCATACCGAACGTAGCTAGATATGTGTGAGAGGGTGGAGGAGGAAAAAGAGAGAGAGAAAGTGAGCTGGCCTCTGTGTTATACTGTTTGTGTTGTGACCTCTGTGTTATACTGTTTGTGTTGTGGCCTCTGTGTTGTACTGTTTGTGTTGTGGCCTCTGTGTTGTACTGTTTGTGTTGTGACCTCTGTGTTGTACTGTTTGTGTTGTGACCTCTGTGTTGTACTGTTTGTGTTGTGACCTCTGTGTTGTACTGTTTGTGTTGTGACCTCTGTGTTATACTGTTTGTGTTGTGACCTCTGTGTTATACTGTTTGTGTTGTGACCTCTGTATTATACTGTTTGTGTTGTGCAGATGTTTAGAGATCAAACTGATCTCTAAAATGATCTCTCTCATGGGCGTTGAAAGCTGAATGATATTGATACTACATTTGAGGCGGCAGGTTGCCTAGTGGTTAGAGCGTTGGGCCAGTAACCGAAAGGTTGCTGGATCGAATCCCCGAGCTGACAAGGTAAAAATCTGGTGTTCTGAACAAGGCAGTTAACCCACTGCTCCCCGGTGGGCCGTCGTTGTAAATAATATTTTGTTCTGAACTGACTTGGTTAAATAAAATAGAAAATGCACATCTCTGCAATTCAACATCAACCTCTTGAGATTACAGTCTTCACCAGTGTTGCAGTAGGCAGTAAACATCTTGAAATGGGAATACTAATTGTACCTTTAATAACTGTAACTGTATCCAATAACAACATACAGTGAGGGAAAAAAGTATTTGATCCCCTGCTGATTTTGTACGTTTGCCCACTGACAAAAAAAGGATCAGTCTATAATTTTAATGGTAGGTTTATTCGAACAGTGAGAGACAGAATAACAACAAAAAAATCCAGAAAAACGCATGTCAAAAATATTATAAAATGATTTGCATTTTAATGAGGGAAATAAGTATTTGACCCCTCTGCAAAACATGACTTACTACTTGGTGGCAAAACCCTTGTACGCAATCACAGAGGTCAGACGTTTCTTGTAGTTGGCCACCAGGTTTGCACACATCTCAGCAGGGATTTTGTCCCACTCCTCTTTGCAGATCTTCTCCAAGTCATTAAGGTTGAGGCTGACGTTTGGCAACTCGAACCTTCAGCTCCCTCCACAGATTTTCTATGGGATTAATGTCTGGAGACTGGTCTGGCCACTCCAGGACCTTAATGTGCTTCTTCTTGAGCCACTCCTTTGTTGCCTTGGCTGTGTGTTTTGGGTCATTGTCATGCTGGAATACCCATCCATGACCCATTTTCAATGCCCTGGCTGAGGGAAGGAGGTTCTCATCCAAGATTTGACGGTACATGGCCCCGTCCATCTTGCATGGAGCCCCAGGCCGAGGGAGATTGACAGTTCTTTTGTGTTTCTTCCATTTGCGAATAATCGCACCAACTGTTGTCACCACCTCACCAAGCTGCTTGGCGATGGTCTTGTAGCCCATTCCAGCCTTGTGTAGGTCTACAATCTTGTCCCTGACATCCTTGGAGAGCTTTTTGGTCTTGGCCATGGTGGAGAGTTTGGAATCTGATTGATTGCTTCTGTGAACAGGTGTCTTTTATACAGGTAACAAACTGAGATTAGGAGCACTCCCTTTAAGAGTGTGCTCCTAATCTCAGCTCATTACCTGTATAAAAGACACCTAGGAGCCAGAAATTGTTCTGATTGAGAGGGGGTCAAATACTTATTTCCCTCATTAAAATGCAAATAAATGTATAACATTTTTGACATGCGTTTTTCTGGATTTTTTTGTTGTTATTCTGTTTCTCACTGTTCAAATAAACCTACCATTAAAATTATAGACTGATCATTTCTTTGTCAGTGGGCAAACGTACAAAATCAGCAGGGGATCAAATACTTTTTTCACCTCACTGTAGGTTTTCTTTTTCTGTTGCAAACATTTTGCTACAGTGTGTGACCTACACAACCCATGATAGTGAGGTAAGAATGCCCAGGAGATATATTCTAGAGGCTGAGACTGACTGACCTGTGAGGGAGAGACGCAGCATGGTGAGGGTGTGGCTGACTGGAGGTCGACCCATGGATGGGTAGCATTCCGCCAGGGGCTGGAGAGACTGCTGTAGGGCCTGGAGCCCCATGGACACATTCACCTGGTTAGGACCACCCAGCTCTGGGACGGAGAGGGGGAATGAGGTAGGGAAAGAGAGAGAGAGAGAAAGATAAAAAAATTTGATTGAGAGAGAAAGAGAAGAAAAACCTCAGTCGCACAATTGGTATTACGCACTGTAAAAAATGTAATCAAATAAACGTTGTCTGTGTGTGTGTGTGTTTGTGTGGTAAACGCTATATAAACGTTTCTATAGTTAATTGGCACAGTGGCGACCCGTCATTCAGGGCAGGGGGGGGCAGAGTAGCAATTACTGGCAGGGCCACTCAAGAATATTTAGAGACTTGTCCCGAAGCCAATCCTGTGTTGTCTTGGCTGTGTGCTTTGTGTTGTTGTCCTGTTGGAAGGTGAACCTTCGCCCCCAGTCTGAGGTCCTGAGCGCTCTGGAGCAGGTTTTCATCAAGGATCTCTGTACTTTGCTCCGTTCATCTTTGCCTTGAGCCACACTAGTCTCCGAGTCCCTGCCGTTGAAAACCCCCCCCACATTATGATACTGCCACCACCATGCTTCACCTTAGGGATGGTGCCAGGTTTCCTCCAGACGTGATGCTTGGCATTCAGGCCAAAGAGATCAATCTTAATTTCATCAGACCAGAGAATCTTGTTTCTCATAGTCTGAGAGTCTTTAGGTGACTTTTGGCAAACTCCAAGCGGACTGTCATGTGCCTTTTACTGAGGAGTGGCTTCCTTCTGGACACTACCATAAAGGCCTGATTGGTGAAGTGCTGCAGAGATGGTTGTCCTTCTGGAAAGTTCTCCCATCTCCACAGAGGAACTCTGGAGCTCTGTCAGAGTGACCATCGGGTTCTTGGTCACCTCCCTGACCAAGGCCCTTTTCTCCCGATTGCTCAGTTTGGCCGGGTAGCCAGCTCTATGAAGAGTCTTGGTGGTTCCAAACTTCTTCCATTGAAGAATGATGGAGGCCACCGTGTTCTTGTGAACCTTCAATGTTGCAGAAATGTTTTGGTACCCTTCCCCAGATCTGTGCCTCGACACAATGCTGTCTCGGAGCTCTACGGACAATTCCTTCAACTTCATGGCTTGGTTTTTGCTCTGACATGCACTGTCAACTGTGGGACCTTATATAAACAGGTGTGTGCTTTTCCAAATCATGTCCAATCAATTGAATTTACCACCGGTGGACTCCAATCAAGTTGTAGAAACATCTCAAAGATGATCAATGGAAACTGGATGCACCTGAGCTCAATTTCGAGTCTGAATACTTATGTAAACAAGGTACCTTTTTTTATTTTTAATACATTTGCAAAGAAATCGAAAAACATGTTTTTGCTTTGTCATTATGGGGTAGTGTGTGTTGATTTCTGAGTATTTGTTTTTATTTAATGCATTTTAGAATAAGGCTATAACATAACAAAAAAAATCAAGGGGTCTGAATACTTACGAAGGCACTGTATATTTTATATATTTTTTGTAGTTGCTTGTTTTGCATATTATATTGGAATTAATAGGTGTCACATATCAGTTTGCAAACTGTAAAAAAATATAGATATTGAGTTAAAAAAGCTGGATAGAAACATGATCTCCCTTTTAGATTTTTTGAGTAAGGCACCTCCAAAATGCAGGTGATACACCTGCCCTGAATGATGGGTCGCCACTGGTTTAGTGGCTTTGCTGGCATGCATCTAAAATAAATTGGGTATGCCCTACCAAGATGTACATGCTAAAATCAACACTGAATTTGCATATCAGACAGTATGACTACTGGCCCTGCAACTTGTATTGGAATCAGAAGTAGGATGGCGACCCCTTGAGGCGTGCCCGGAAGTCGCATGAAGGGGGTTCTTGAATGGTTTGTAAGTCGAACAATCATGACCCTGCTTGGGCCCACTGGGAAACAACTAGGTCCATTGCCAAGTGCATAAAATCCAATCTTATTCTGTTTAAACTGCAATTTTACACTTCCTATTTAAGTCCTTCATAGTCACAAAATTTGAGATGTACGTAGCTCATGATGTACGGAGCTCAATTTGGCCTCTGCGTGCCTCCGGATGCTCCGCAATTGCGTCACACCATCCATATGGCGCCTCCGACCACATTTTCATACCAAGCATAAATTGTCTCTTAACCGTTACGTTGCGCTGGATGTCTTAAATTTCAATGGGGACGTCCACAACGCAACAGAGTGGAATCTCAACGAACCCTTGCAGTTGAAGGCTCCGTTGCGATACAGACGCCACATACTTTGTATTATTCCAACCTTTGCCCCATCTTCAGTTAATAAAAGCCAATTGATGCTTGATCCGATAATGTGGTCAGAGGCGCCATATGGATGGTGTGACACAACTGCGGAGCCTCCGGAGGCATGAAGAGTACCTCTCAAATTTTGGATCAATGAGGAGGGCTCCTTATAGTTACGCATTGACATGATTGGTTGGCGGTAGGTGAGGGCGTGAGGTCAGGTATAAACACAAACTCACTTCCTTGACAACTTCCTTCACAACAGCTCTGCGCTGCTCCGCAAAGCGCAAGAAGTATGAATGGCCTGACTTCTGCCATATCACCATAAAATGCTGCACGGTCAAAGCAGACGTCAGATTGAACATGCAGCGCCTTTAATGTCTATATACAGAATGTGGTTACTACATACCACATCAAGTACATTCTGCGCCCGCTACACGTCACTTACTACATGTCGCGCCCACTGCCATTGATATGCTAGCGCATTCTTTGGCACACATTCCAGCACACTAGGTGTCGGTGCAACGTTGGATGCCAACCGACAAAAACCCCCACCGAAGGAGGCTGCTAGCTAGCTAAGGGACACTGGTATACAGTGTCCTTCGCCGCCCGCCTGCCGAGCACTGCTTTCCCGCAGTTCTATTAACATTACCCCTACCCCGGTCAACTGCCCGGCACCCTCCACAGCAACCCGCCAAAGCCCCGAAATTGTTGCAACCCCTATTACAAGCCTGTTCAACCTCTCTTTCGTATTGTCTCAGATTCCCAAAGATTCGAAAGCTGCAGCGGTCATCCCCCTCTTCAAAGGGGGTGACACTCTAGACCCAAACTGCTACAGACCTATATCTATCCTACCCCGTCTTTCTAAGGTCTTCGAAAGCCAAGTTAACAAACAGATTACTGACCATTTCGAATCCCACCGTACCTTCTCCGATATGCAATCTGGTTTCAGAGCTGGTCATGGGTGCACCTCAGCCACGCTCAAGGTCCTAAACGACATCACAACCACCATCGATAAGAGACATTACTGTGCAGCCGTATTCATCGACCTGGCCAAGGCTTTCGACTCTGTCAATCACCACATTCTTATTGGCAGATTTGACAGCCTTGCTTTCTCAAATGATTGCCTCGCCTGGTTTACCAACTACTTCTCTGATAGAGTTCAGTGTGTCAAATCGGAGGGCCTGTTGTCCGGACCTCTGGCAGTCTCTATAGGTGTGCCACAGGGATCAATTCTCGGGCCGACTCTCTTCTCTGTATACATCAATGATGTTGCTCTTCCTGCTGGTGATTCTTTGATCCACCTCTACGCAAACGACACCATTCTATATACCTCTGGCCCCTCTTTGGACACTGTGTTAAATAACCTCCAGACGAGCTTCAATGCCATGCAACACTCCTTCCGTGGCCTCCAACTGCTCTTAAACGCAAGTAAAACTAAATGCATGCTCTTCAATCGATCACTGCCCGCACCTGCTTGCCCATCCAGCATCACTACTCTGGACGGCTCTGACTTAGAATACGTGGACAACTACAAATACCTGGGTGTCTGGTTAGACTGTAAACTCTCCTTCCAGACTGACATTAAGCATCTCCAATCCAAAATTAAATCTAGAATCGGCTTCCTATATCGCAACAAAGCATCCTTCACTCATGCCGCCAAACATACCCTAGTAAAACTGACCATCCTACTGATCCTCGACTTCGGTGATGTCATCTATAAAATAGCCTCCAACACTCTACTCAACAAACTGGATGCAGTCTATCACAGTGCCATCCGTTTTGTCACCAAAGCCCCATTCACTACCCACCACTGCGACCTGTACGCTCTCGTTGGTTGGCCCTCGCTTCATACTCGTCGCCAAACCCACTGGCTCCAGGTTATCTACAAGTCTCTGCTAGGTAAAGCCCCGCCTTATCTCAGCTCACTGGTCACCATAGCAGCACCCACTCGTAGCACGTGCTCCAGCAGGTATCTCTCACTGGTCACCCCCAAAGCCAATTCCTCCTTTGGTCGTCTTTCCTTCCAGTTCTCTGCTGCCAATGACTGGAACGAACTGCAAAAATCTCTGAAGCTGGAGACTCATATCGCCCTCACTAGCTTTAAGCACCAGTTGTCAGAGCAGCTCACAGATCACTGCACCTGTACATAGCCCATCTGTAAACAGCCCATCTATCTACCTACCTCATCGCCATACTGTATTTATTTATTTATCTTGCTCCTTTGCACCCCGGTATCTCTACTTGCACATTCATCTTCTGCACATCTACCATTCCAGTGTTTAATTGCTATATTGTAATTACTTTGCCACCATGGCCTATTTATTGCCTTAACTTACCTCATTTGCACTCACTGTATATAAACTTTTTGTTTTCTTTTGTTCTACTGTATTATTGACTGTATGTTTTGTTTATTCCATGTGTAACTCTGTGTTGTTGTATGTGTCGAATTGCTATGCTTTATCTTGGCCAGGTCGCAGTGCAAATGAGGACTTGTTCTCAATTAGCCTACCTGGTTAAATAAAGGTGAAATAAAAAATAAAATAAAAAATGACGGTGAGGGATGTAGTTAGCTAGTGTAGCCAACCCAATCGCGTGGCACTGCGCGGGTAGTGATTAACCTGGCCATAACGTTAAAATAACCGGGAAAGCAGTGCTTGACAGCTAGGGGCCTGTGGGGCCAAATTGGGCCAAATTGAGCTCTGTACTGCATCACCATGTGCCACCCAAATGTTGTACCAATGCGGAGGACTCCATATAGCTATTGACATGATTGGTTGACAGTAGGTTGGGGCGGGAGGTCCTATATAAACACAAACTCACTTCCCTGACAGCTTCCTTCACAACAGCTCTGCGCGGCTTTGTGAAGCAGGAAGTATGAATGCCCTGTTGTCCGGACCTCTGGCAGGTCATTGTCCTGTTGGATGGTGAACCTTCACCCCAGTCTGAAGTCCTGAGCGCTCTGGAGCAGGTTTTCATCAAGGATCTCTCTGTACTTTGCTCCGTTCATCTTTCCCTTGATCCTGACTAGTCTCCCAGTCCCTACCACTGAAAAACATCTCCACAGCATGCCACCACCATGCTTCACCGTAGGTATAGTGCCAGGTTTCCTCCGGACGTGACGCTTGGCATTCAGGTCAAAGAGTTCAATCTTAGTTTCATCAGACCAGAGGATCTTGTTTCTCATGGTCTGAGAGTCATTTAGGTGCCTTTTGGCAAATTCCAAGTGGGCTGTCATGTGGAGCTCTGTCAGAGTGACCATCGGGTTCTTGGTCACCTCCCTGACCAAGGCCCTTCTCCCCCGATTGCTCAGTTTGGCTGGGCGGCCAGCTCTAGGAAGAGTCTTGGTGGTTCCAAACGTCTTCCATTTAAGGCTGATGGAGGCTACTGTATTATTTGGGACCTTCAATGATGCAGAAATGTTTTGGTACCCTTCCCCAGATCTGTGCCTCGGCACATTCTTGCCTCGGAGCTCTACGGACAATTCCTTCGACTTCATGGCATGGTTTTTGCTCTGACATGCACTGTCAACTGTGGGACCTTACGTAGACAGGTGTGTGCCTTTCCAAATCATGTCCAATCAATCGAATGTACCACAGGTGGACTCCAATCAAGTTGTAGAAACATTTCGAGGATGATCAATGGAAACAGGATGCACCTGAGCTCAATTTCGAGTCTCATCGCAAAGGGTCTGAATACTTATGTAAATGAGGTATTTCTATTTTATTTTTTTAACCTGTTTTGGCTTTGTCATTGTGGGGTATTGTGTGTAGATTGATGATGAAAAAAAAATATTTACTCCATTTTAGAATAAGGGAAAGGGTCTGAATACTTTCCAAATGCACTGTATCAGTTCTCGTTAGAGCTTTTGTGCCGAATCCACTGCGCTGTTTTAGGTGCAACGTTTATCGTCAGAAAAATCTGACATTGATTGATTTATCAAGACCCCATGCTTAACAGCACAAAATAGTGCTGAAATACATGAGTGGACTATTGCTTCAATCAAATGCATTAACCATTTTCTGTAAATTGAGTGTTTTGTCCTTCATACGATTGAATCAAATTCCTTCAATGCTTACTGACAAAAGCAATATAAAAGGTTGAGAAATACACTGCAGGCTTTACTGAGGCTGACAAGCAAACTATTAGCCTACCACACAGGAAGAACCTTTGTGGACTCCATTTAAATCACATCTGTTACAATTCCATGTTGCAGAATTGCTAATAATAATGAGGAAGGTACAAGGGCATGAATTAATGGCAAACAACAGAGCATATGTCATATGCTGCAAAAACACCTATGTACTCACTACTGCTCATTAAAGTGCAATAATCCTTCGCTAGATGTAAAATAGGGTGACCAAGACTCCCTCATTGACATATTTATTATTTTAGCTTAGATTAATTCAGACTGGTTTGAGGCCGAAATGGGGTTCAGCAGACAATGTCACCTAAGTGTAATATTTTTTCTGAATGTTATGGCAGCCAGTGGAGGCTGTTGAAGGGAGGACAGCTCATAATAAATAGCTGGAATAGAGTAAATGGAATGGTATCAAACACGTTTGTTTGATACAATTAAATTACAGCCATTACACTCCATTCTAGTCATTAATAGGCTATGAGCCGTCCTCCCCTCAACAGCCTCCACTGATGGCAAAAGTAGCCAGTCTACTTTAGATCTATCCCATTACCCTTTGCAGGCGGAATCCGCCTATTTGATGTAAGACAATGAAGCCATAGGCAGAACTTTACCGCAACTAGGTCGGTTGGCGAAAATAAAAGTATAGGCTTTTTTACATTTTTACAGATGAGCCCTGATTTACATAAATTACAGAAAATACACATCAATATAAATACAAAATGCAAGCAGAAAAAAACAGCCATAAAAAACAAACATTCATCAGTAATAAGGTCCTCAATCATCAGTAATAAGGTCCTCAATCAGCTTCCTGAATTGCCCTAGAGCAAGGGGGGGCATAAAAAATGTAAAAAACTTTTTTCTCCCAAATTGGTAGTTACAGTCTTGTCCCATCACTGCAACTCCCGTACAGACTCAGGAGAGGCGAAGTTCGAGAGCCATGCATCCTCCGAAACACGACCCAGCCAAGCCGCACTGCTTCTTGACACAATTGCCGCTTAACCCAGAAGCCAGCTGCACCAATGTGTTGGAGGAAACACCGTACACCTGGCGACTGTGTCAGCGTGCATGCTCCCGGCCCATCACAGGAGTCGCTAGAGCACGATGGGACAAGGAAATCTTGGCCTGCCAAACCCTCTCCTAACCCGGACGACGCTGGGCCAATTGTGCGCCGCCTCATGGGTCTCCCAGTCACAGCTGTGACACAGCCTGGGATCGAACCCGGGACTGTAGTGATGCCTTAGACCGCTGCGCCACTCGAGAGGCCCCTGCAAATTGATTTTAACAAACAATTGGTCCCCCCAAAAATGCGGCCCTCCGTTGAATTTCAAAATCCAGCCAAAAAGTTTGCCCGCCCCTGTCCTGGAGGCACCGAAACATAAAATTTAAGAACATTTTGAAGTTTGTTCCACAAATAAGGTGCAAGAAACTACACTGATTTAGGCTACCTAGAAGAGACCAGAGGAATTTCCAGAGTTAGCCATCCCTGAGACTGGGTGTGGTAACTGGTATGTCTAAATTAGTATGATGTTAGGTACAGTGGAACTTTTTGTAAAAGGGCTTTATAAATCAAAACATAGCAATGTATCAACGCTCGTGACATCGAAGAGGGCCAATCAACTTCTATGGTAAAAAAAAAAAAAAACGTTGGCCTACATATGCCTATATAAAAAATATTTGGCAAGATGCTAAAGTTGGCGAAGAAACGTATTGGTTTGAAAGCTGTAGTTTATCAGCAATCCACGGATCATTGGGCAAGACTCTGTGATGACTTAGGGCGTAATGAAACACGTCACGATGTGAAGCCTATGGGCATTATGCCGCGTTCGGGTGCTAGTTGGAACTAGGAAACTCTGACATTTCCGACTTACTAATTGAACGCGGGATGTGTATAACTGCAACCTAGGATATGAACGAATCTTCGTGTCAGACTCAGAGCGCACATGAAAGTCTCCCAGACAGTCCTTTTGTTTGTCCTCGCATGAACTTGGCTATGTGTGGCATACCTTGGCAGACGCGAAGATCTTCAGATAACATGAGATAACTGCATAGTCATATTCGTCTTGATGGTAAATCATTAGATCAATAAAGAAATCCATATGTGTGAAAGTCGTAAATATGTTCCATTGACTTACCGCAACAGTCCTCAAAAAGCAGCCGAAGTTGTCTCAGACATTCCGCCACTGCGCGGAGTCTTGACACTGTCCATGTTATATCGAAGTATTTCATCCTACGAATACCACTACCGTTTTGACACGGGATTAGTGTGGCGTTCATTCCCGGTAAATGAGAATCATTCTCTCTCTGTTCAGTAGGCGTATGCTTTACACCACACCGCTGGCACATATTCAACTCCAACAAAGACATTTCTAGCTGTCTAATTCCATATAGGCACGCAACACAAAACAATTTGGCTAAATCGCATTAAAATAGCCTAGCTCAAAATGTGGTAGGCTATATTGATTAAAATCAAAAACATTCCTTCCATTTCATGCAATGTAGAACAAAATCCATTCGGAAATCAATACATTTCCCTCAGAGGTGCGTAATTGTCAGTTTGGATAGGCAGTGTCCTTGGCGCATCCTAGCCCAGAGTCCACTCAGCCACTATCGGTTGTCTCATATCCTCCGACTGATTTCCTCAATCTCTTTGAGAAGTAAAACCGTGTCATAGAACAATGTTTCCAGGTCTATCAACTAGGGTTTTCCCTCCCTACGTACAGTCTTGTTCCGCTAGGCATCTTGTCCAACCGCATTCCTACTATATGTCGCAACACTCTTAGCGTCATCTCGACCCTGGTTTTAATCGTTTCTCGGATTTCGTTTAAACGTTTGATTTATAAACCACTTGAAAATAACACCTTTGGGACACAAGGCCTATCAAGGTTACATTTTCGCGGGCCATCACACTGGGAGCAGAATAACTGGTTTATAGAGCACACATGAAGCAAAGTAGGCCTAGCCTAGGTCTAATCCGGATGTCTTATTCCCATTTGGCAGGCAATGCTTTTTTTAAAATGATTTAGAAATCCTTGATTTTAGGCTTTCATTTTTAATAACTTGCTGGTAACAGAATGCATGGGGATCCTATAGTTAGTTATTTTTAATTATTGGTTAAAGTTTGTTCACTGAGTTATGGCACATGTAAAAAGGAACTCTGCAATTGTTGCACAGAATAAGAAGGGGATGGCAATTTGTCACTCAACAACCCTATAATCACAGACAGATCAACTTTGATAAGGTTTCAGTGGTGCAACATCTAGCCAAATAGAGAAATCTCTAATTTGACCATGTGGAGGAATAGAGACCACAATTATCGTTACTCTTTTTTTAAACAAAATATTTTATTATTTGGTATGAGGTTACAAAAACGCTGTTGTGTCAGACAATGTAATCTCTTAGACTACCACGAGTGAATCTCAACTGAATCTTAATAGCTCACATGGCTCCTCAACCACAAAAGTGTGAGGCGTCTACTGCGGTCTCTGTGGTCGCTCCCGCCTGCGACCCTCGTATAACTCTGTGTGAAGGCGACAAGGCATTAGTCTGGAAACAGACCAGAGGTGGCAAGTGGGGGAAAGGAGTACTCCACTGCTATGAACAGCTCTACTGTAACTCAATGGCCATGGACCGACAGGGGAGGTGGATAGGGGTGAATCCTAACATCTACTTAAGTTGAATTTTCACTTGTAGTGATGCATTGATGCTGCAATAGTCTATGTGCTGGGGGACTAGGGTCAGTCTGTTATATCTGGTGTAATTATCCTGTCTTATCTGGTATCCTGTGTGAATTTAAGTATGCTCTCTCTAAAACTCTCTCTCTCGCTAGTTCTCCCCTCCCGGAGGACCTGAGGCCTAGGATCATGCCTCAAGACTACCTGGCCTGATGACTCCTGGATGTCCCCAGTCCACCTGGTCATGCTGCTGCATAGCCAGCGGCTATGGAACCCTGACCTGTTCACCGGACGTGCTACCTTGTCCCAGACCTACTGTTTTCGACTCTTTCTCTCCCTCTCTCTCTCCCGCACCTGCTGTCTCGACCTCTCAATGCTCGGCTATGAAAAGCCAACTGACATTTACTCCTGAGGCACTGACCTGTTGCACCCTCTGCAACCACTATGATTATTATTTGACACTGTTGGTTATCTATGAACGTTTGAACATCTTGAAGAACAATCTGGCCTTAAAGGCCATGTACTCTTATAATCTCCACCCGGCACAGTCAGAAGAGGACTGGCCACCCCTCAGAGCCTGGTTCCTCTCTAGATTTCTTTCTAGGTTCCTGCCTTTCTGGGGAGTTTTTCCTAGCCACCGTGCTTCTACATCTGCATTGCTTGCTGTTTGGGGTTTTAGGCTGGGTTTCTGTATAGCACTTTCTGACATCTGCTGATGTAAAAAGGGCTTTATAAATACATTTGATTGATTAAATTAAGAGATTAGGAAGATTTGACTTAAGTGGAAATTAGGATTCTACCCATAGTTATTAACTTGAGATGTTGGTTTCTAAAAAGATGTACTCCACTGCTATAAAGAGCACTACTGTAACTCAATGGTTAGGGTCTGACAGGGAGGGCGGGTAGCCAAGTCATTCACTTTGGGAGCTGTTGCTTTTTTAATTACTACTGTTTTGGTATTAATCTCATATGTCATAGGATAGGACTTTGAGCTCCCTGGTGAGGTTTTCGTAAAACTATGGGACTCGTTTGCGAAGCGGCACACACAACTTTCAAGCATAAATCTCTAAATGATGCAAAAGATGTTAGGTCTACCTATAGTTTGAAAATGAACAAATGAAAAAGGTAATCTTAAAGCCATATCCAAAAGCATGCAGATGCTTGTCTTTTCCAGTCCTTTCAGAAAGACTGCTACAGTACACTGTTATAGTACATGCACACATGTTAATTAATTAACAATTAATAAATGATTTATTAATTCTAGGGGTCACAAGGTCTACTCGGGTCAGTTGTGAGATTTGGCATGATGAACTAGGCTATAAGGCACTTGAGGCATGGTAGTGACCAATCAGAAACAAAGTTCCAGTTCACAGGCCAATCACTTCACTGAAATGTAATAGACAGTCCAACCAGATCACTGTTGACATACAGATCCCACCCTGTATTTAAGTCTAGTAAATGCAGCAAAAAAAGGTGAGTCCAACATATTTCTGAAATTAAAAAGTTAATGGAAGAAAAAATGTTATAAAAGAAAGCAACCGATCCCTTTTTTAACTTGTCCTCTTTGGTTAAAAAAATGAAACAAAAACAGGCGCCCATAGAAAGGGGGCTAAAACGAAGAAAAAAAAACCCATGGTGGTTCTTAATCTTCAGCATTTCTCTCCATCTATCCTCCATCGCCAATCCCATCCCCTTCCTCTCCACCCATTCCCCTCTCATAGTTCGTCCCGTGTGGCTGTGCTGTCCAGAGGTGACTGGAGTACGTCAGAGTTCTGGGCCTCGCTGCTGATCTCCGCCTGCTCCTGTGTCTTCCCCGAGCGGGCCCGGTCCCAGTCCGTACGCACCTTCTCGTTGTCCCACACCACGGAGGTCTCGGTGTCGCTGATGTAGCCCGCGTCTCCTGTGTAGTGAGTGGGGAACACTAGCAGAGGCTCGGCTGAGAAGGCCTTCAGGTTTCGCTCCTCAAACTGCTCCATGTAGTCCGAGCTGGAGAGAGAGGTAAGAGAGAGACGAGATAAAGATGTCAAGAGAAACATTGAAAAGAGAAATAGGTGAAAAGGGGTGAATCTCAAGTCTTTTCTCAAGTGTCTTCTCTCCTCGCTGCCTCCTCAAACCGTGAAGGGGGGGTGAGGGGAGCTTCGGAAGAGAATATCTTTCTCCTCTGATGCTCCCTTCGTTTGCTGCACTTTGAAAAGGAGGCGAGAAGACAGGACTCAAGGAATACAGGGAAATACTTTTGAGATTTACCCGAGGCGACAGAAAGACAAAGAGAGAAAGCGTGCGACAGAGAGGGGTAAACTTACACAGGGTGCTTATTGAACATGACCGGGAGGAACTCATCTACGGGTAATATCCTCTTCAACGGCTCTGCCCTCAGCAGCTTCTGGGCTCCTTGTAATGACATCATATAGCCCAGCGTCCAATAGGAGTAGTCGGCCTCCACCAGGTTGTGTATATTGGGCACGGACTTCTCAGGGCGGTCCACCTGCATCCTCTTCCTGCCGATATAACTGGGAGGAAGAACAGTTGGGGAAAGAGGAAGTTGAAGAAGTTGAAGCTTACACCACATGGGAAGGGTAGACAGTAAGTGCTGAGTCAGCAAGCTAGAACAGGGGTTCTTAACTCTTTTAAAAGGACTTCTAACATTACAATTAACACTTAAGAACTAACCAAATACTGTATCATGTGTCTGAGGGATCGGCCAGCGACATCCCAGGGACCAATGCCGGTCCCCGGACCAGAGGTTGAGAATCACTGACCTATAATAGAGGATATCCAGTGTGTATAGTGGATGATGTACAGTCTATGGAACACTTACATCAGGTGCCAGTCTTACCCCTGGCTCTCCACTTCAGTCATCAGAACACAACAGTAATTGAATGTATCTCTATGAGTGGAACAGTGAATGGAACACTCACATCAGGTCCCAGTCTAGACCCTGGCTCTCCACTTCACTCATCAGGTTCATCAGGCGTCGCTTGAAGAAGACCTCGAAACGCAGATCGTCCTCGATCACCAGGGAACTCTTTAGACCCCGCTCTGCGATCTGAGAGATAGCCAGAGAGAAAACAGTCACCGTCACATTCAGAGGACGCAAAGAAATGTATGTACACTCTATCTATACCTGAGAGTGGCAGTCAGAGGTGTGTTCCAAGGGTTGGGCTCAATTCAGAATTTTGGAATTGACTCCATATTCAACTCATGAGTTAAATATTTTTTTTATTTTTTTTATATGAAATCCAAAACATACAATATACTTGCAGTGAAGCCACTCAACAACTACACCACACCAGTCATCCAGCAGACTCCCAATCAGAGCGACACACATAAGTATCCAGGGTCAATGCCCTGCTCAAGGGAATGTCGACAGATCTCCCACAAGGCCAAAAACGGGGACCCGAACCCTCCAAGATCCCCCCCCACAGTTCCCCAATAGCTGCCCCTCAACCATCCGGCCATTAAAATAACATCAAATTGATCAGAAATACAGTGTAGACATTGTTAATGACTATTGTAGCTAGAAACAGCAGATTTTTTATGGAATATCTGCATAGGCGCACAGAGGCCCATTATCAGCAACCATCACTCTTGTGTTCCAATGGCACGTTGTGTAAGCTAATCCAAGTTTATAATTTTAAAAGGCGAATTGATCATTAGAAAACCCTTTTGCAATTATGTTAGCACAGCTGAAAGCTGTTGTACTGATTAAAGAATAAATAAAACTGTCCTTCTTTAGACTAATTGAGTATCTGGAGCATCAGCATTTTGGGGTTTGATTACAGGCTCAAAATGGCCAGAAACAAAGAACTTTCTTCTGAAACTCGTCAGTCTATTCTAGTTCTCAGAAATAAAGGCTGTTCCATGCGAGAAATTGCCAAGAAACTGAAGATCTGGCACTACTCCCTTCACAGAACAGTGCAAACTGGCTCTAACCAGAATAGAAATAGGAGTTTGAGGCCCCGGTGCACAACTGAGCAAGAGGACAAGTACATTAGAGTGTCTAGTTTGAGAAACAGACGCCTCACAAGTCCTCAACTGGCAGCTTCATTAAATTGTACCCGCAAAACACCAGTCTCAACGTCAACAGTGAAGAGGCGACTCCGGGATGCTGGCCTTCTAGGCAGAGTTCCTCTGTCCAGTGTCTGTGTTCTTTTGCCCATCTTAATATTTTCTTTTTTTGGGCCAGTCTGAGATATGGCTTTTTCTTTGTAACTCTGCCTAGAAGGCCAGCATCCCGGAGTCACCTCTTCACTTTTGAACGGTGGTGTATATCTTCAACTATGCTGTGATGTTTAACGTACAATTTCAATCTATCTAATCGAATAGAATCCACAGATTGCGAGTTGAAGATAAATACTTTTACTAAGAGTATTGGTATATTAGTAATTGACTGACCCGGTCTCTCCAGATTCCCTAACAGTACTATTTCTAGGATCAATTTAAAATGTTATGCATTTTCAGCCATTCCTGAACCTGAGACCAGAAACAGCACGAAGTCTTGAATCTTGCGTCGTTTTATATATATCAACTCATACACCCTGTACCATGGAATTGGTACATCAGAAATCTCTTCGTAACTATTTAGCAATCTGTATGGCACAGTTGTCAACATCCTGGTCCTCAAATGAAACTGGTATAATTTCCTATTTATGCTATTTTTATTCCTCCGCCAGTTTTGATCCTTTATATTATACAGACCAGTTCCCTTCCTCCTCCCGCTGCCACCTGCCTCCTCCATTTTTGGGGTAATGCTGTAACCAATTGGTTGTACTCTTGAATTGAGCAGACCTTCCCATACAATTCTGATAACTCCATGAAAGACATAACTCTACCATTCCAATTTACAATATAATTTAAGAACAAAATACAATTTTCAAACATCTTTCCCATGAATACAGGTATTTTGTCAACCAGCACATTTGAGTTCAGCCATAATATTTGTTCCATCTTTTCAGGGGGGTGACATTGAAATTGTTGCCAGCTCTGCAATGCTTGTTTGAAAAAGAGATACTTTCAAAAAAGTATCATTTTCAATTCGTCGAAAATGAGACATGGCAATCTGCACAAAGGCAAGAAGGCCATTTTTAAACAATGGATGAGCTTTTCTTAGTAACCTACTTTAAAACCATTTAGGGTTCAAGTAAAACTTTTGAATTAGTGAAGCTTTTAGAGAGGTTTAGTGCTTTTATATTTAATCATCTCAACCCACCCAAATCATATTCATTATATAGATAGGCACGCTTTATTTTGTCTGGTTCAGCATCCCAGTTAAAGCAAAATATATTTTGCTCATATGATTTGAAAAACGAATCATCAGGAGTAGGCAGCGCCATAAGTGAGTAAACTGAGATATGACTAAGGAGTTAACCAGGGCAATTTTTCTATAAATAGACAGGTATTTACCTCTCCATGGTTTCAGGATCTTGTCTATTTTTACAAGTTTTCTATTGAAATTCCTTGTGGAGAGCTTATTTATATATTTTGTGATATGAATACCAAGTACCTGTACTTCACCGTCAGCCCATTTTACAGGTACACTGCAGGGTAATGTAAAAGTTGTATTTTTTAAAGACCCAATATGTAACATTATACACTTAGGTTTTAGTTCAGAGAGTCCAGAAAAGTTATCTAGATCTTCAATGAGACATTGCAGGGATTTAGCTTGCGGACTTAATATAAAACGAGTCATCGGCATACATAGACACATTTGTTTTAAGCCTTGGATTTCTAATCCTCTAATGTTGTTATTGGATTGGATTTTAATAGCTATCATTTCGATTACCATAACAAATAGATATGGTGACAGCGGACACCCTTGTTTAACTCCTCTTGACAATTCAAAACTCTGAGAAGTACTATTACTATTTTACACCTGGGGTTGCTATACATTACTTTTATCCATTTTATAAGAGTCACCAAAATTGAAAAAAATCGAGGCATTTATAAATAAAATCCAGTCTTACTTTATCAAATGCCTTTTCAAACTTTGCTATAAATACCAGGCCTGGCTTCTTGGATGTTTCATGATGTTCTATTATTTCTAGTAGTTGTCGTATATTATCTCCAATGTATTGCCCATGTAAAAAACCTGTCTGATCAGGATGAACAATACCTGGTAAAACCAGGTATTGTTCAAAGTGCTAAAGTGCTATGCATTTCGCTAGTATTTTTGCATCACGACATTGAAGTGTAAGGGGCCTCCAGTTTTTTTTAGATAGACTGGTGATGATAGTTTGTAGAGTGATTTCCTTTACGGTCCATTGAGGTACTTAACACTGTGTTATAGTCTCCCACTATAATGATTTGATCATTTGTTGATGTAAGTTCAATAAATTGATATATATTTTTTCAAAGAAGTATGGATCATCCTTATTCGGACCATATAGATTAATGAGCCAAATCTGTTTTTCATCCACTTTCATATTCAAAAAGATCCACCAGCCTTGCGAATCACTCCTGACTATTTGCACATTCAGATATACATTTTTGTTAATTAATATCATCACACCTTTTGAGTTCCTTTGTCCATGACAGAAAACTATTTCACCACCCCATTCATTTTCCAAGCAACTTCATCTAAGGATGTAGAGTGAGTTTCCTGTAAACAGTATATGTTATATTCCTTTTCTTTCAGCCATGTAAAGACTGATCTTTTTTATAATCTGCTAAACCGTTACAATTATAACTGGCTATATTTATTTCTCCCCTTACCATAACTAGATACTATTCTCAGTGTAAATTGACCATAATTAGTGATTGTAAAGTTACTGCTATCAGAGGTATTATGACGGTCAAAATTAGAGCTTTTAAATGTCTGATATTTAGGATTCAAGAAACGGGTTCTAGCAATATTTGTTTTATTCTGTTGCCTGTTTGCCTGTGAGCCAATGCCACAGATATTAACATTTTTTTGATACGATATTATGTGTGTAGTAAATCTGAGTAGGTTGATGTGTATGATATTGGATGTGATTTAGTGAGTGTGTACGATGTCTGTATAAGAGTAAGACTATAATAAATAAATAATAAATAATAACCCTGCCAATTTGCATGGTTGAGTGTCTATGTGTGTAACATGTAGTGTGTATAGCCTTAATATTCATGATGATAATTGTAATCCATATCGTATCACCATCATAGTTGCATCATAATTACCTTTAACATCATTGAAAAACACATCCCAGCATGAGTTGAACAGAATGTTGAATTTGAGTGAAGTATAATTTAATTCAAAGAAATCATAGAACATGAGAGTTTCATTGAATCTGACAGGTCACACTTCCAGATACCAAAGACTATATGACTAGAATAGCCAATGATATTTCCACCAACCATTTCATTTCTTTGGCTTCTTTTTGAAGGCCTCAGGGTCAACTTGAGGGTTAAACTAATACATTCTGGGAAATATTGTATTTTCCCTAAATTGAACAAAGTTTCAGTTAATGAAATATAAGTTATTCGCATACAGGTCAATGTTCTTTTTCAATGTTATTTGGATACAGGTTTTGTTTTCCTTGGCCATTCATTTTAAGCATTTATTTTGCATGGATATCACAACATGTTTTATGTGCAAGATGTACTGTAGAATAGAAGAGGATTTTGAATTTCATTGAATTAAACTCTATTTCCTTTCATTCAAATTTGAATTGCAAATCTGTATCTGGTTTACTACTTCAATTCAAATTCAATTCAAGTAAATTTCAATTCAAGAATTTGAGGCATTCTTAATAATATGATAAATTGAGCCCAACCCTAATGTATTCTTTAGGAGAGCACACTGAAGCAAAAGTTTTTTGTTAACAAATAATGAAAATCTGTGTTCTTATTGGACAATTTCAGGTACTACCTCCCCTGTTTCACACCGTTTCTAAAAATGTTCTCCCCACTGAACACTACCCTGGCCTGCAGCTGCTGGGCTCACCTCTTTCCAGATGTTGTAGTGTGAGAGGAAGCAGCCCAGCTCTCCCTTAGTGAGGGGCCTGCCGTGATACGGATCACTGTAGCCTGGTAGCATGTGGATCCCCAGGGCATTGATCTCACTGATGTTCATCGCTCTGAGGGGGAGAGAGGGAGGGGCAGGCGAGAGGGGGGTGAGAGAGAAAGGGACAGAGATAAAGAGAGACACAAATAGAGATGGAGAGAGAAATAACAGGGTCATTTTGAGCGCTTGAAGACTTAGCGACATGACATTATAAACAGTGAGGCAACTTCTGCTGTGTGTGATGATGTCCCATCACTGAGTCTACCTTTAAATGGTACATGAAGTGTTTGACGAGCAGAGAGAGGAGCGCCTTCAAAAAGGGGTCAACTTACTTGCCGTCTACCGCTTGAATGACCTTGCAGGCAATCTCTTGCTCGTACAGAGTCCTCAGCATGCGATCCCGCCGGTCTGTCCGTTTCTTTAGGTTGATCATGAACACCTGCACACATGCAATACATGGGCTTTAGTGTATGGTAGTGAGTCAATACATACAATACCACATGGCACCCACAGAGGGAGACATTTAGAGCTGAAGGGTGCAAAAGAGACATTCTGAATTCTAGTGATAAATGCTAAAAAGACAGCTACCCTTAAACACTCGGAAACAGTTGGATAGGTGTATGAAATGTGGTGACAATTCAACCGAGCCTACCAGAAGACATGGTGAAGCAATTGCCTTATGGCTTAATGCCATTAGATCCTTACACATCTTCAGGAGTGCCTATGTCAGAGGTGTCAAACTCATTCCATGGAGGGCCGAGTGTCTGCTGGTTTTTGACATTTACTTTCGACTGTGTCCAATGAAGAGCTAGACAACCACGCAAGGGGCGTTCTTAACTAATCAGTGACCTTAATTGATCAGTCAAGTACAAGGGAGGAGTGAAAACCTGCAGACACGCAACCTCCATAGAAAGAAACCATATTCTGAGCTGGCTCATATCCCACCTCATCAAAGCCCAGTTTATCTTGTATCTTTATGGGGGCCGGGATGTACTCCGAGGGCAGCACATGAGGGTTCCGCACTAACGTGAGAAAGGAGAAAAATGATAGGAATGATAAACAACATCACATGCCGACCAGTAACATTAGTTAGAGAAGAACGAAAAGCTCCAACTTCCAGCTGTGTTCCGATATCCACACTGGCCTACCACTTAGAATGAGGCAATGTATTGAGCATCCATCCTAAGCGGTAACCCAGTGAGACGTCAAAAAATAGGTCATTTCAACCAGTTTTGCCCGTTCGGATGCCAGTATGGACATAAGAGCCGACTACCTTTTGACCTGTGACAATATGACATAACACTCACCATTGACCTCCAACAAGGAATGTAAGAAGCTCTCCGCTTCGTCTGTCAGGGAGTTGTGAGCTCGCAGTGGCACGGGGAAATACCCATAAGTCTCTCTGTTACATAGGAACATCTGCACATCTGTGGAAGACGGAGGAAGAGTAGTGTAGAGGGAGAAGAGACGTTTGTTATCAACGACAAGGTTACTACAAACAGTTACACGTTGCTCTGCGATGGCTATTCACACTACAAGTCTCACTGTAGATGAGGTTCTTTGTGTCACGCCTCAAAATGGCATCCTTCAAAATATGACACTATGTATTTATGCAAAAGTATAATTAAGATATCTTACACAAAGCATACACTATGTCTATGGATAGAATTAGTAAAAACAGACTCTGGAAACTCACCACTGTCTGTTAAACCCCCAGGAATTAAAAATAAATTAAAAAATTAAAAAACCACGTGCAGAACGTGATTTCTGATCCTTAGATTTGAGAAACAAGTCCCCTGAGGGGCAGGACGGGGGTGGGGCAGGGGTGAAATCTACGTAGTCATAGCCTCAGCCTATTCACAAAGCGCCTCGGGAGGCGGACAGCTGATCTAGAATCAGATCCTCCCTGTCCATATAGTCTTATTCATTACTGTTGTGGAAAACTCAGATCTAAAAGGTAGGCCTATCTGCCCTGTGAACAGAATAACAGTAGTAGGCCTATCTGCCCTGTGAACACAATAACAGCAGTAGGCTTATCTGCCCTGTGAACACAATAACAGCAGTAGGCCTATCTGCCCTGTGAACACAATAACAGCAGTAGGCCTATCTGCCCTGTGAACACAATAACAGTAGTAGGCTTATCTGCCCTGTGAACACAATAACAGCAGTAGGCATACCTGCCCTGTGAACACAATAACAGTAGTAGGCCTATCTGCCCTGTGAACAGAATAACAGCAGTAGGCCTATCTGCCCTGTGAACAGAATAACAGCAGTAGGCATACCTGCCCTGTGAACACAATAACAGTAGTAGACATACCTGCCATGTGAGCGTAGAGGTCAAACACAATGAAGCGTACCAAATCATTATCATGCTGTATTGTATGTGAAAGCTACTAAACAGGATTAAAGAGAAAGAACACGTTAACAGTACCTGCCATGCGAGCGGAGAAAGCGAAGACAATGATGTCGTCGAAGGCCCAGCTGTAGTCTGGGTGAGGGGGGTGGAAGGCCAGCTGGCGTGACGCCTCCTTCCTCAAGTCAATCAGGAAGGTGGAGTGCACCATGGGAACCGCGAAGCATCCTTTACGCACCTGCTTTCTCATAGGGATGTAGGCCGGGGTGCGCTTATAGTAACCCTGGAGGAGGACGAGGGAGAACAGTTCAGAACACGATGAGCACTTCTAAGCGCTTCAATCAAGGTTATTGTGCTCTCACTTTAATGCATGATCGCATGCAAAGTATGTGGGGAGGCCACGACCGCACGCCTGCACACAAGCACACACACCCACCCACACACATAGTAGCGTACCTGGGAGGTCATGCCACACCAGAAGTTGGAGTAGGCTGCACGGGACTCTAACATGGGAGCTACGATGGTCTTCTTCTCCTTGATGAGCTTCCACAGTACATTAGGATTGGTCAATAGGTTATCACAGTCCGCCACCTAGACAGGGGAGAGTGGAAGAGGGTGTGAGTGTGTGTGTGTGTGTGTGTGTGAGAGTGTGATAGAAGGGGGAGAGGGAACAGCGGGACACTTAATCCACTTCACGCTTTAAACATCACTCTGCAATGTCAACCCTCTCTAGTGACACTTTGAACAATGGATGTCATTGTAGCCTAAGTCCAGCCACCAGAATCAGTGTTAGAATGAAGAGGCGGTATTGGCCACAGACCTGGGTTCAAATAGTATTTGTTATCATTCATAAACTTTAGCTGCTCTATTTTAACCCAGCTTTAATTGCACAACATTACTGAAGACAAAAGGCACATTTCAAGAACAAAACTTCCTCATCTGTGCTTTCACTCCGTCCCAAAATTATACCCCTGCGAGTCCTGGACAACGTGTTCATGCTTTGGGGTGCAAGAATAGAACTCAAAGCTGTCATATTTCAGATTCAGCCAGATTTGTTACAGAATGGTACATAGTAACACCAAGCCAGATGAATTGGTTTCCTCTAAACCAGAAGTGAGACAGGAAAACATGACTCCTGCTGTTCTCTTACTGCGTTATTGTTCTTGTAAGGAGAACTCTGCGCCTCCGTAAAATAGGGTGGGTCGTTGTGGAGAAAGACTTGACAGCGTCTCAAATGGCACCCTATTCCCTACATATTGGCCCTGGTCAAAAGCAGTGCACTTTGCGTCCCAAATGGCACCCTATTTCCCTACGCACTATGTAGGGAATAGGGTGCCGTTCGGGACTCACCCTGTTTATCTGTAAAATAGGGTGGGGTCGTCATGTAGACTGGAGAAAGATGTACCATGAAGTAGTCTGCCCACATGTTTCTTGCGGAGTCCAGTGCTGCCTGCCGTAGCTTCATCACGTGTGCATAGCGGAGGTTGGTCCACTGCTTCGGACTGTCTGCATCCTGGTACTCTCTGAGTGACAAACATAAACAAACAGGACATTCAGTACATCCTCTCTGGGAACAATTTACAGCAAGGTGCCTGTCCGTAACACTTTACATTAAGGTTCCTTTCTGTAACATTTTACATTCAGGCGCCTCTCCGTAACACTTTACATTAAGGTTCCTTTCTGTAACATTTTACATCCAGGCACCTCTCCGTAACACTTTACATTATTAAGGTGCCTTTCTGTAACATTTTACATTCAGGCACCTCTCCGTAACACTTTACATTAAGGTTCCTTTCTGTAACATTTTACATCCAGGCACCTCTCCGTAACACTTTACATTATTAAGGTGCCTTTCTGTAACATTTTACATCCAGGCACCTCTCCGTAACACTTTACATTAAAGGGGCAATCAGCAGTTGCTACATACATTTTAGGGACTTATAAATGAATTAATGATATGTAGGATTCCCCATCGATTCTTGAAGAATATAGGCTAATTTATAAATTCTTCATGAGCTTAGTTCAACTGCTGTACCCCATCAGAAGCCAAAATAAGCTTGTTTTACTCCAATGTTTATAAACAAAGTCAATGTAAACAAACACTATATAGTCTCACGACATGGTTAAAACTATAACGCTGATATAATGGATGGTCAATCCTTCACTGTCTATGAATTTGAGTAGCTATATTCCTCTAGCCCCATCCCTCAGCTTTATACCGAAACAGAGGCAGGGAAGACGCTTTATTATTGTTTCTACTGCCGATTGCCACATTAAGGTGTCTCTCCGTAACACTTTACATTAAGGTGCCTCTCCGTAACTCTTTACATTAAGGGGCCTCTCCGGTGACACTTTACATTAAGGTGCCTTACAAATGACTTACAAATGTAATGTAAAAGTGTTACCTCTCCTGTATAAATAAGACAGATAGATACAGAAACACACACAGTTTATAAAGTGAACATGAGAAGAACTCACGTGGGCTCCTCCTGCGGCCTCCACTCCACATAGTGGTAGAGTTTTTGGACCTTGACGAGCCAGTCACGCAGGATGGCTGTAGTGTTGTCCACATTGTGGTCCGTCGCTACCCTGTACAACGCAGAGACAGAGGCACATTATTCTTTTTTTCCTTTTCTGGTCAACAGCGTAAGGGTAATAAGCAGATAGACACACACACACACACAGACGTGGCATTGGAAGTATAGGAGATGTGGCATTGGAAGTAGACCTGAGTAAAGTAGAGACAGTGAATGTGAACGAGCATATCAGGGCTCAGATGACAGTACTTCAGTGTTCACTTCATCGTGGCCTATTGTCAGGAGCCGTGGGATACTGACTCCAGCATTGGATTCCATACAAGCGTGCGCACTAGCACTCAGCGTGCACAGAGAGCAGCGTGAGAAGCGACGCCGTCATCAAGTCATCCAAAAAAAACATGTCAGACATTGGATGAATATAAAATGTAATATCGTCGCCTGCGGGTGATGAAAAACAATTGGCCTCGGCGACAATTATTTGAATAAGTCAATGGATGTTTTGTGCACAAAGGCGATGACTAAAGTGTCTCATTAAGAATGTTCTAATCTGACTTCTCTATGTGGCAGTGTGTTGAAATCGTCTTTTTGGGCCGGGGCATCAGTTGAACTGAGGTACCGATGCAAAACTGTAGGAGCAGTCAAAACCGTGCTTCTAGATCAGAACCCTGAAGTTAACACAGGTTTAGGAGACTTTATACGTTTTGCATTTTCTCATACCCTTTGTCCAATAAACATGGTGCTAAGATATCTGATAGGAGCTAATAGCAAATGTGGCTAGCTAGCGACATGCACTATTTTCGGCAACGAGCCATCTGACTTGCTGAGTAACGTTAGCTATTTACAGGTTTGCTGATCTGACCAGCTGCAATAGTATCCGTATGTTGACTTGCATAGTTTTTCCTGCCTTCGCTCTGCTTGTTAGATATTATGCGCATTTATGGCTTGGTAGCAAAATGTCATCGCAATAAAAAGCACCAAGTGATACACTACATCAAATCAAATTTTGGTCACATACACGTGTTTAGCAGATGTTATTGCGGGTTAGCAAAATGCTTGTGCTTTTAGCTCCGACAGTGCAATATATCTAATAAGTAATATCTAAGTTTCACAACAAATGCTCAAAAACATGTAAATCTAAGTAAGGAATGGATTAAATATATATATATATATATATGTCAGAGCGGCATTGGACTAAGATACTGTAGAATAGTATAGAGTACAGTTTATACATATGAGATGAGTAATGCAAGATACGGAGACATTATTAAAGTGGCTAGTGTTTCATTTCCTTAAAGTGGCCAGTGATTCCTAATCTATGTCTATAGGCAGCCACATCAGGCAGCCACCTGATGTGCTAGTGACGGCTGTTTAGCAGTCTGATGGCCTTGAGATAGAAGCTGTTATTTATTTAGCCTCCTGAGGTTCGAGGCGCTGTTGCGCCTTCTTCACCACACTGTCTGTGTGGGTGGACCGTTTCAGTTTGTCAGTGATGTATACGCCAAGGAACTTGAAGCTTTCCACCCTCTCCACTGCTGTCCTATCGATGTGGATAGGGGGGTGCTCCCTCTGCTGTTTCCTGAAGTCCACGATAATCTCCTTAGTTTTGTTGACGTTGAGTGAGAGGTTATTTTCCTGACACCACACTCCCAGAGCCCTCACCTCCTCCCTGTAGGCTGTCTCATCATTGTTGGTAATCAAGCCTACTACTGTTGTGTCATCTGCAAACTTGATGATTGAGTTGGAGGCGTGCTTGGCCACACAGTCATGGGTGAACTGGGAGTACAGGAGGGGGCTGAGCACGCACCCTTGTGGGGCCCCAGTGTTGAGGATCAGCGAAGAGGGGGTTGTTTCCTACCTTCACCACCTGGGGGCGAACCGTTGACTAGTCTCTCAAAGCACTTCATGATGACAGAGGTAAGTGCTACGGGGCGATAGTCATTTAGTTCAATAACCTTTGCTTTCTTAGGTACAGGGACAAAAAGTATGTGGACCAAGTACATGACCAAAAGTATGTGGACAGGCTTAAGGCTTGTGTGCAGCTGCTCAGCCATGGAACCCATTTCATGAAGCTCCCATACAAAAAGTTATTGTGCTGACGTTGCTTCCAGAGGCAGTTTGGAACTCGGTAGTGAGTTTCGGTAGTGAGCTTGTGTGGCTTGTGTGTTGCTCCTAGACGTTTCCACTTCACAATAACAGCACTTACAGTTGACCAGGGCAGCTCTAGCAGGGCAGAAATTTGACGAACTGACTAGTTGGAAAGGTGCCATCCTATGACGGTTCCACGTTGAAAGTCAGTGAGCTCCTCAGTACGGGCCATTCTACTGCCAATGTTTGTCTACTGAGATTGCATGGCTATGTGATCGGGTGTAGCTGAAATAGCTGAATACACTAATTTGATATGGTGTTCCCATACTTTTGGCCATGTAGTGTATGAGCGATGGAGAGAGATATGATGAGATGTGAAAGGGAGCGGAGTTACAGCCTCGCTCTATCGAATCGTAGCAGTAGGATCAAGTTACAACCCGCCCATTTCTTAACACATAGCTGAAATAGCCAATTGAGTTGTTTGGAATTTCGTCTTGGCAGCTGAGTTGTTTAGAGATGCTCCTGACAGCTGAAAAAAAATACTTATTCCCGATCATGGAAAATGATGACCACAAATCATGACTTAACGTTAGACCCATTTGCATTGATGTTATTTTATATTCTCAAACTAAGAGCAGTGCCTATAATGACGTCCTTCCATACAGGCGTGACATGCTGGAGTGATGCTCCTATGCAAACGTTGATCAGTAGCAGGGATGGACAAAAATTACTAAATACTATTACAACATACAAAATACCATAAAGATCAATGTATCAAAATAAACAAAAATGTTTTATTTATTTTGTAATGTATTTAATTAAAATACATGTTTTTTCTATTTTAAAATACAAAAATGAATTTGCAAGTAGCTGGCCCGAACAGCAACAACATTCTGAGGAACAGTTACAAAAATGTTTCTTGCTATGACTATAATATGTTGTTGTTTATCTACCTTAGTTGGGCAAGTCACTCTGGATAAGAGTGTCTGCTAAATGACCAAAATGTATATGTCAACAGAACATGCCAAAATGAACTGCAAAGCACACTAGGTTTATTATTGGCCTTGTTTCAGGGTGGAGCTCATTCGAATAATACTCAGCATGCTTTGCAATTGTTCATTTTTACATTGACATTTTAGTCATTTAGAAGACGCTCTAATCCAGAGCGAATTACAAATAGTGTCTTCATCTTAAGATACAATGCATTTGGAAAGTATTCAGACCCCTTAACTTTTTCCACATTTTGTTACGTCTTATTCTAAAATGTTTGAAATGTTTATTCTGCTGGCCTTCCTATCAAATTCTTCCAGATCAGTGCCTAGGGGTTAGGGGCTAGGGGCCGTTTCTGGATGGGGCCCAAGGGAGGAGCTACTCCCCATTTTGCTTAGCCTTAACCTATCCAAATCATGCAGATTAGTGCCTAGGGGTTGTTTCTAGGCAGGCAACAGAGTCAGAGTGCTGGTCTGGCCTAAACCTCTAAGCACAACTGTGCCACTGACAGCACAGCGTGTAATTCTCCAGTCCTGACGGCAGGCAGCCAAAGCAGGTTCTACCTTCTCAGTGTGGAGTGCTGGAGTGCTGATGTCACACTGGTCTGTGAGAACACGGCAGCTCCTCGCTAAGTTTGTTCTCTCCCGTCTCCTCACTCTAGCCGTCCAAGACGTACCTACATACTCATCAAATCGATTTCACATCCAGGACTCTCCAAGCCTTGTGCACAGTCGAAATCCGCTCCTCCTGAGCTCTTCAGAAAACGTACGCAAGGGGTAGCCTACACTGTCATTCTGCCCAAGCCATTGATTGTGTAGGTCCAGATAGGCCTATGTTTCAACTCCAATAATGACATTTTACATTCATTTTGGGTCTGAGGCATATAGCTGGATCTATACATAAATGGTCTGGAGCTGGGACCTGGACTTACATCAACGTTTTGTCAGCTCATGTTGAGATAACAGTAAGATATCCTTAAGCTTATTATGGAAATCCAAGCGCAAAACTGTTTGTTACTGTAAGGCCGTGTTTATAACAGAGCTCTATGTTTATGACAGTACATGAACCATGTTTTTAACATAGGAAACTGTTTGGAAAAAGCACAGATGTGATTTAATGGGCTTACAAACACATCTAAACAAAATGCTTCGTTTTGGTATAACACTGAATAAATGTATATTTTTTTTTACACAAACAGTAACACATTTACTGTCAATTGGAGTATAGCCTAAGCCCACACATCCACCAGTTAGGCTAGTATATTCAAGGGCTAGAGTGTAGCCGTAACATTATGGTATATTGTGACCTCACTACACTGTGGCCCATTCATGGAGGTAGGCCTAAAGTAGGTGAGTGAAGATCATTTTAGAGCATTCCAATCCTCTCCAGCACAGCCAAGCAAACAGCTCGGGCCTCAGAGACTCATACCCTGTTTGAGCATGTTGTTTGGGTGTAAATGGTGAACCCCATCCCCCCCTCCTCCTTCCCCAGAAACACAGCTGTTTCAAATGATCAACTCATCAGCAAGCTTCAACTGGTATTTATGTATTCATTTGTGATGCGATCCTTGATATGATCCTGCTGTTGTCACATGCTACACATGCACACGTGTACACATTCGTCCATCTATCCAATGTCATCATGATTTGTTATAAGAGATATTATACTTTAATAATCCACAGTGACTTGGTGATGCAAAAGTCTAATAAATGACATTACCTTCCATATTCCTACTGGAGATTCCTTCAAAACGATTGCCTACAGTTACCGTGTAGGGCATTGCATGGTTGGTTGACCAGGGCCATCTGGAACTGCCTGGTGGGGGAATTTAGGCGTGTGTAAAGGCTACCTGTGTCCTGCATAACGCCATGAGGATGGACACGAGGATCGGGAGGGGACCTGCAGCTCTCTGCCGTGTGCCAGAGGAGAGGTCTGCTGCTCTGCAGGATGTTGCCAGGATGGGGGCCAACAATGCAGCACGGGAGGCAATCCATGTGCGGGAGATCTTCACCTCCTACTTCTTCAAAGAGGGTGCTGTTCCCTGGCAACACCATAGACTACACTACGCACAACCAAAGGCTCTTTTAACAGCTATTCATATTGAAATAAGAGTATTCTTCCATTTACTTAGCTAGGTTAGCTGCAGTTATTCAATTCCCAGTTTCTCTCCCCTTGATTTCTACTTCTTACTTGAGGGTGCTGTTCAGGTAAGGGTGGTGTCTGTATGGGGAAAAAGTATATTTTAAGAGTCACCCATATTGAACAAATGTAGAACAATTAGACACCCCATAACCCACAACTACACACCGTGTATAAACCTGATTGATGGATTGTGTTGTGCAAGTAAGCAGGCTCAGGTGTATAACTGTGGCTCCTTCCACCTTCAAAGATTAGGAAAGAGGACCAACCATGGAGAAGAGTAAGACACTTCATTATTTCTATTTACAGTGCATTCGGAAAGTATTCAGACCCCTTGACTGTCATGTCCTGACCATAGAAAACTTTTATTTTCTATGGTAGAGTAGGTCAGGGCGTGACTGGGGGGTTAATCCAGTTTATATTTTCTATGTGGGGTTCTCGTTTAGTTTTTCTATGTTTGGGTGATTTGTATGATTCCCAATTAGAGGCAGCTAGTAATCGTTGTCTCTAATTGGGGATCATACTTAAGTAGCATGTTTTCCACCTGTGGGTTATGGGATATTCTGTTTATGTGTAGTTTCATTGTCGTCACGTTTCGTTTATTTTTTATTGGTTTTTGTATTTTGCTTGGTTTCACTTTATATTAAAAGATGTGGAACGCTACTCACGCTGCGCCTTGGTCCGATTATTCCAACGAACATGACAACTGTTTCCACTTTGTTACGTTACAGCCATATTCTAAAATATATTAACTTATTTCCCCCCCCCTCAATCTACACACAATACCCCATAATGACAAAGCAAAAACAGGGTTTTAGAAATGTTTGCAAATGTATAAAATAGAAAAACATAACTATCACATTTACATAAGTATTTAGACCCTTTACTCAGTACTTTGTTGAAGCACCTTTGACAGAGATTACAGCGTTTCTCCCATTCTTCTCTGCAGATCCTCTCAAGCTCTGTCAGGTTGGATTGGGAGCGTCGCTGCACAGCTATTTTCAGGTCTCTCCAGAGATGTTCGATAGGGCTCAAGTCCGGGCTCTGGCTAGGCCACTCAAGGACATTGAGACTTGTCCCGAAACCACTCTCGCGTTGTCTTGGCTGTGTGCTTAGAGTCGTTCTCCTCTTGGAAGGTGAAACTTCGCCCCGTCTGAGGTCCTGGGCGCTCTGGAGCAGGTTTTCGTAAAGATCTCGCTGTACTTTTCGCTGTACTTTTCTCTGTTTATCTTTCCATCTATCCTGACTATCCAGTCCATGCCGCTGAAAAACATCCCCACAGCATGATGCATTATGGGAGGGATGGTGCCGGGTTTCCTCCAGTCCTGGCGCTTAGCATTCAGTCCAAAGAGTTCATCAGACCAGAGAATCTTGTTTGTCATGTTTTGTTTGTCACAAAGTGTTAAATCTAAACTAATGTTGTCAGCTACTCTAGTTTGAGAGGATTTCCAGTTGCTCTGGATAGTCCATTGTAATTATGGCAATGTCCCACTCAGTCCAAGCACATTGGCCTGTACACGACTCATTCACTAACAATAAGTCCCAAGAGAATTCTCGTCAATTATTGTGACAGCCGTGTATATCCCCCTCAAGCCGATACTACAACGGCCCTCAAGGAACTTCACTGGACTTCATGCAAACTGAAAACCATATATCCTAAAGGCTGCATTTACTGTAGCTGGGGATTTAAAAAAAGCAAATTTGAGAACAAGGCTACCTAAATTCTATCAGCATATTGATTGTAGCACTCATGCTGGCAATACACTGGATCACTGCTACTATAACTTCCGAGATGCATACAAGGCCCTCCCCCGCCCACCCTTCAGGAAATCTGACCACAACTACATTTTGCTCCTCCCTTCCTATAGACAGAAACTCAAACAGAATGTACCCGTGACAAGGACTACTCAACGCTGGTCTGACCAATCGGAATCCACGCTTCAAGATTGTTTTGATCACGCAGACTGGGACATGTTTCGGGTAGCCTCAGAGAATAATATAGTTTTATACGCTGATTCGTTGAGGGAGTTTATAAGGAAGTGCATAGGAGATGTTGTACCCACTGTGACTATTAAAACCTACCCTAACCAGAAACCGTGGATAGATGGAGGTATTCACTCAAAACTGAAAGCAGGAACCACCTCATTTAACCATGGAAAGTTTACTGGGAATATGGCCGAATACAAACAGTGTAGTTATTCCCCGTGGCCGATGTAAGACATTTAAACGTGTTAACCCTGCTAAAGGCTGCCGGCCCAGACGGCATCCCTAGCCGCATCCTCAGAGCATGCACAGACCAGCTGGCTTGGGTGTTTACGAACATATTCAATCTCTCCCTATCCCAGTCTGAGTCCCCACCTGCTTCAAGATGGCCACCATTGTTCCTGTACCCAAGAAGTTAAAGGTAACTGAACTAAATTACTAAACGCCCCGTAGCACTCACTTCTGTCA